>NW_028119361.1:12500-15000 GCF_965119305.1 Pelophylax lessonae | reverse complement strand
GCAGCAATTCCCTCCGACCCCCTTCCCGACCGGAGTTCCAGGCGCGACCGGCCGAAAACCGGAATTTCGGTCCGCTCCCCTGGAACTCCCGGCCGGCCGCGGCAGGCAAATCCGTCCTCATCCGCGACTTCCGCGGCCCGCCGGCGGAAAATCACGCTAAGTCCCGCCGGCCAGCTTGGGAAGCCCGGCCAGCATGGCGCGCGGTGCCGTTTCGCGGCCGGAAAAACGGCAAAGTCCCGCCGGCCAGCTTGGGAAGCCCGGCCAGCATGGCGCGCGGCCGGAAAACGGCAAAGTCCCGCCGGCCAGCTTGGGAAGCCCGGCCAGCGTGGCGCGGGGTGCCGTTTCGCGGCCGGAAAAACGGCAAAGTCCCGCCGGCCAGCTTGGGAAGCCCGGCCAGCATGGCGCGCGGCCGGAGAAACGGCAGAGTCCCGCCGGCCAGCTTGGGTGGACCGGCCAGCATGGCGCGGGGTGCCGTTTCGCGGCCGGAAAAACGGCAAAGTCCCGCCGGCCAGCTTGGGAAGCCCGGCCAGCATGGCGCGCGGCCGGAAAACGGCAGAGTCCCGCCGGCCAGCTTGGGTGGACCGGCCAGCATGGCGCGGGGTGCCGTTTCGCGGCCGGAAAAACGGCAAAGTCCCGCCGGCCAGCTTGGGAAGCCCGGCCAGCATGGCGCGCGGCCGGAAAACGGCAGAGTCCCGCCGGCCAGCTTGGGTGGACCGGCCAGCATGGCGCGGGGTGCCGTTTCGCGGCCGGAAAAACGGCAAAGTCCCGCCGGCCAGCTTGGGAAGCCCGGCCAGCATGGCGCGCGGCCGGAAAACGGCAGAGTCCCGCCGGCCAGCTTGGGTGGACCGGCCAGCATGGCGCGGGGTGCCGTTTCGCGGCCGGTCGCCCTGGCGCGGGAGCCGACGTCCCCCCCCTCGGACTTTTTCGACTTTTTGACCACCGGGGGGTATAGCCGGCGGCGGCCTCGACCCGCACCCTCGAGGGGGGCCTCCGGAAAAATTATCTCGTGACCCCTTGGGTCCAGGGACCCCAAACTCGCACCTCGCCTAGAGGGGGTCCCCGACCCCCGGCCCACCGAGTTTCGTGTCCCTGCCGCCTACGGTTCCGGAGATATCGACCGGTAAAACCCGCAAGTTCCGTCCGCCGAGGCTGCGGTAATACGCGGCTGAATCGCGGCTCGACGCCCGCTGCCTCCCCGGCCGCCGGAGGCTCCCGCGTCCGGGGTCGGTTCTCCCCCTCCGCTTCCAGCCAGGGACCCCAAATTTTTCAGGGACCTCGCCCGCCCCCCTGGCCACGTAAAACGCGGAGCTCGAATCCCCCCTCGCCCAGGGGTCCGGAGATATCGGCCGGTAAAAACCGCAAGTTCCATCCGCCGAGGCTGCGGTAATCCGCGGCTGAATCGCGGCTCGACGCCCGCAGCGTCCCCGGCAGGGGACCGCCGGTATTCGGGAGCCCGCCGCTCCTCGCCCGTTGCACCCAGAGACCCCAGACTTGCACCGGATCTAGAGGGGGTCCCCGACCCCCGGCCCACCGAGTTTCGCGTCCCTGCCGCCTACGGTCCCGGAGATATCGACCGGTAAAAACCGCAAGTTCCGTCCGCCGAGGCTGCGGCAGGACCCGGCTAGATCGCGGCACACCGCTCGCGGCGTCCCCGGCCACCGCAAAGGCTCCCGGCGGCGAGCTTGGGTTGCCCGGCCAGCATGGCGCGAGGTGCCGTTTCGCGGCCGGAAAAACGGCAAAGTCCCGCCGGCCAGCTTGGGAATCCCGGCCAGCATGGCGCGAGGTGCCGTTTCGCGGCCGGTCGCCCTGGCGCGGGAGCCGACGTCCCCCCCTCGGACTTTTTCGACTTTTTGACCACCGGGGGGTATAGCCGGCGGCGGCCTCGACCCGCACCCTCGAGGGGGGCCTCCGGAAAAATTATCTCGTGACCCCTTGGGTCCAGGGACCCCAAACTCGCACCTCGCCTAGAGGGGGTCCCCGACCCCCGGCCCACCGAGTTTCGTGTCCCTGCCGCCTACGGTTCCGGAGATATCGACCGGTAAAACCCGCAAGTTCCGTCCGCCGAGGCTGCCGCAAGCCGCGGCTTAATCGCGGCTCGACGCCCGCTGCCTCCCCGGCCGCCGGGGGCTCCCGCGTCCGGGGTCGGTTCTCCCCCTCCGCTTCCGGCCAGGGACCCCAAATTTTTCGGGGGCCTCGCCCGCCCCCCTGGCCACGTAAAACGCGGAGCTCGAACCCCCCCTCGCCCAGGGGTCCGGAGATATCGGCCGGTAAAAACCGCAAGTTCCGTCCGCCGAGGCTGCGGTAATACGCGGCTGAATCGCGGCTCGACGCCCGCTGCCTCCCCGGCCGCCGGGGGCTCCCGCGTCCGGGGTCGGTTCTCCCCCTCCGCTTCCAGCCAGGGACCCCAAATTTTTCAGGGACCTCGCCCGCCCCCCTGGCCACGTAAAACGCGGAGCTCGAACCCCCCCTCGCCCAGGGGTCCGGAGATATCGGCCGGTAA
>NW_028119361.1:0-2500 GCF_965119305.1 Pelophylax lessonae | reverse complement strand
GGAAAACGGCAGAGTCCCGCCGGCCAGCTTGGGTGGACCGGCCAGCATGGCGCGGGGTGCCGTTTCGCGGCCGGAAAAACGGCAAAGTCCCGCCGGCCAGCTTGGGAAGCCCGGCCAGCATGGCGCGCGGCCGGAAAACGGCAGAGTCCCGCCGGCCAGCTTGGGTGGACCGGCCAGCATGGCGCGGGGTGCCGTTCGCGGCCGGTCGCCCTGGCGCGGGGAGCCGACGTCCCCCCCCTCGGACTTTTTCGACTTTTTGACCACCGGGGGGTATAGCCGGCGGCGGCCTCGACCCGCACCCTCGAGGGGGGCCTTCCGGAAAAATTATCTCGTGACCCCTTGGGTCCAGGGACCCCAAAACTCGCACCTCGCCTAGAGGGGGTCCCCGACCCCCGGCCCACCGAGTTTCGTGTCCCTGCCGCCTACGGTTCCGGAGATATCGACCGGTAAAACCCGCAAGTTCCGTCCGCCGAGGCTGCGGTAATACGCGGCTGAATCGCGGCTCGACGCCCGCTGCCTCCCCGGCCGCCGGAGGCTCCCGCGTCCGGGGTCGGTTTCTCCCCCTCCGCTTCCAGCCAGGGACCCCAAATTTTTCAGGGACCTCGCCCGCCCCCCTGGCCACGTAAAACGCGGAGCTCGAATCCCCCCTCGCCCAGGGGTCCGGAGATATCGGCCGGTAAAAAACCGCAAGTTCCATCCGCCGAGGCTGCGGTAATCCGCGGCTGAATCGCGGCTCGACGCCCGCAGCGTCCCCGGCAGGGGACCGCCGGTATTCGGGAGCCCGCCGCTCCTCGCCCGTTGCACCCAGAGACCCCAGACTTGCACCGGATCTAGAGGGGGTCCCCGACCCCCGGCCCACCGAGTTTCGCGTCCCTGCCGCCTACGGTCCCGGAGATATCGACCGGTAAAAACCGCAAGTTCCGTCCGCCGAGGCTGCGGCAGGACCCGGCTAGATCGCGGCACACCGCTCGCGGCGTCCCCGGCCACCGCAAAGGCTCCCGGCGGCGAGCTTGGGTTGCCCGGCCAGCATGGCGCGAGGTGCCGTTTCGCGGCCGGAAAAACGGCAAAGTCCCGCCGGCCAGCTTGGGAATCCCGGCCAGCATGGCGCGAGGTGCCGTTTCGCGGCCGGTCGCCCTGGCGCGGGAGCCGACGTCCCCCCTCGGACTTTTTCGACTTTTTGACCACCGGGGGGTATAGCCGGCGGCGGCCTCGACCCGCACCCTCGAGGGGGGCCTCCGGAAAATTATCTCGTGACCCCTGGGTCCAGGGACCCAAACTCGCACCTCGCCTAGAGGGGGTCCCCGACCCCCGGCCCACCGAGTTTCGTGTCCCTGCCGCCTACGGTTCCGGAGATATCGACCGGTAAAACCCGCAAGTTCCGTCCGCCGAGGCTGCCGCAAGCCCGGCGGCTTAATCGCGGCTCGACGCCCGCTGCCTCCCCGGCCGCCGGGGGCTCCCGCGTCCGGGGTCGGTTTCTCCCCCTCCGCTTCCGGCCAGGGACCCCAAATTTTTCGGGGGCCTTCGCCCGCCCCCCTGGCCACGTAAAACGCGGAGCTCGAACCCCCCCCTCGCCCAGGGGTCCGGAGATTATCGGCCGGTAAAAACCGCAAGTTCCGTCCGCCGAGGCTGCGGTAATACGCGGCTGAATCGCGGCTCGACGCCCGCTGCCTCCCCGGCCGCCGGGGCTCCCGCGTCCGGGGTCGGTTCTCCCCCTCCGCTTCCAGCCAGGGACCCCAAATTTTTCAGGGACCTCGCCCGCCCCCTGGCCACGTAAAACGCGGAGCTCGAACCCCCCTCGCCCAGGGGTCCGGAGATATCGGCCGGTAAAAACCGCAAGTTCCGTCCGCCGAGGCTGCGGTAATACGCGGCTGAATCGCGGCCTCGACGCCCGCTGCCTCCCGGCCGCCGGGGGCTCCCGCGTCCCGGGGTCGGTTCTCCCCCTCCGCTTCCAGCCAGGGACCCCAAATTTTTCAGGGACCTCGCCCGCCCCCTGGCCCACGTAAAACGCGGAGCTCGAACCCCCCCTCGCCCAGGGGTCCGGAGATATCGGCCGGTAAAAACCGCAAGTTCCGTCGCCGAGGCTGCGGTAATACGCGGCTGAATCGCGGCTTCGACGCCCGCTGCCTCCCCGGGCCGCCGGAGGCTCCCGCGTCCGGGGTCGGTTCTCCCCCTCCGCTTCCAGCCAGGGGACCCCAAATTTTTCGGGGACCTCGCCCGCCCCCTGGCCACGTAAAACGCGGAGCTCGAACCTCCCCTCGCCCCGCGGTCCTGAGATACGGCCGGTGTCCCGAGACTACTTGAACATCTGGACTTTGACTTTTTTTTGGGAGACGGGGCCAGCGGGTGCCCCGACGCACAGCCTCCCCGGCGAATTCCAGCCCTTCCTTCTCGGGACCGTCGGGTCACCGGACCACCAAGCTTTTCGGCCAGACCTAGAGGGGGTCCTCGACCCAGGGCCCGCCGAGTTTTCAAGTCCTGCGGCCTACGGTCCTGGAGATAC
>NW_028119362.1:0-31309 GCF_965119305.1 Pelophylax lessonae | reverse complement strand
GGCACTTAAAAAGCTTTGAAATTACCTGGGAAACTGGCATTGTCTGAAACCGGAAGTGGCAAACCGGAAGTGACCTCCTTAAAACCGGAAGTGACATTAAAACACTTTTCTCCTTGACATTTTGGGCTTTAAAGTGTTGCTGTATCCGTTTTGGGGACTTTTGATCCCGTTTTGACACATTTTCTGCCTCCCTAAGCCTTTGGCCAAAGATGTGAACATTTTAAGGGCAAAACCCCCAAAATATGCAAAATTTAATTTTGGGACCATTTTACCTGTGTTTGCTTCCTTTTACAAAGAAATGACCAGAGAGATGAAAAATGACTGGATTTCAGTCTTAGGCTCGGTTCACACTTGTGCGATGCGGGAACGCTGCGAATATGCAGCGTGTTACCGCATCTCATCCACGCATCTAGCAGTTCCCACTGCCATATGCGATACGCAGGGGGTGTCAATTAAACGTTAACGACACCCCCAGTTTGATTGCATATCGCAGTGCAATGTGCAAGTACGCACAGAATCGCATCGCACAAGTGTGAACCACTGTGCGATTTGATTTTGATGCGGCTCAAAAAATGCCTCCTGTGCGTCTTTGGTGCGGATGCAGTGCGAATTCAGCCATACAAAGTGTATGGCTGAAGTTCGCACCGCACATGAGATCGCATGTAATGAAGGAGCAGTGCGCTCCGAATTAAATGCGATCTCTGCAGCCGCACGAGTGTGAAAGGGCACTTAAAAAGCTTTGAAATTACCTGGGAAACTGGCATTGTCTGAAACCGGAAGTGACCTCCTTAAAACTGGAAGTGACATTAAAACACTTTTCTCCTTGACATTTTGGGCTTTAAAGTGTTGTTGTATCCGTTTTGGGGACTTTTGATCCCGTTTTGACACATTTTCTGCCTCACTAAGCCTTTGGCCAAAGATGTGAACATTTTAAGGGCAAAACCCCCAAAATATGCAAAATGTAATTTTGGGACCATTTTACCTGTGTTTGCTTCCTTTTACAAAGAAATGACCAGAGAGATGAAAAATGACTGGATTTCAGTCTTAGGCTCGGTTCACACTTGTGCGATGCGGGAATGCTGCGAATATGCAGCATGTTACCGCATCGCATCCACGCATCTAGCAGTTCCCACTGCCATATGCGATACGCAGGGGGTGTCAATTAAACATTAACGACACCCCCAGTTTGATTGCATATCGCAGTGCGATCTGCAAGTACGCACAGAATCGCATCGCACAAGTGTGAACCACTGTGCGATTTGATTTTGATGCGGCTCAAAAAATGCCTCCTGTGCGTCTTTGGTGCGGATGCAGTGCGAATTCAGCCATACAAAGTGTATGGCTGAAATTCGCACCGCACATGAGATCGCATGTAATGAAGGAGCAGTGCGCTCCGAATTAAATGCGATCTCCGCAGCCGCACGAGTGTGAAAGGGCACTTAAAAAGCTTTGAAATTACCTGGGAAACTGGCATTGTCTGAAACCGGAAGTGGCAAACCGGAAGTGACCTCCTTAAAACCGGAAGTGACATTAAAACACTTTTCTCCTTGACATTTTGGGCTTTAAAGTGTTGTTGTATCCGTTTTGGGGACTTTTGATCCCGTTTTGACACATTTCTGCCTCCCTAAGCCTTTGGCCAAAGATGTGAACATTTTAAGGGCAAAACCCCCAAAATATGCAAAATGTAATTTTGGGACCATTTTACCTGTGTTTGCTTCCTTTTACAAAGAAATGACCAGAGAGATGAAAAATGACTGGATTTCAGTCTTAGGCTCGGTTCACACTTGTGCGATGTGGGAACGCTGCGAATATGCAGCGTGTTACCGCATCGCATCCACGCATCTAGCAGTTCCCACTGCCATATGCGATACGCAGGGGGTGTCAATTAAACGTTAACGACACCCCCAGTTTGATTGCATATCGCAGTGCGATCTGCAAGTACGCACAGAATCGCATCGCACAAGTGTGAACCACTGTGCGATTTGATTTTGATGCGGCTCAAAAAATGCCTCCTGTGCGTCTTTGGTGCGGATGCAGTGCGAATTCAGCCATACAAAGTGTATGGCTGAAATTCGCACCGCACATGAGATCGCATGTAATGAAGGAGCAGTGCGCTCCGAATTAAATGCGATCTCCGCAGCCGCACGAGTGTGAAAGGGCACTTAAAAAGCTTTGAAATTACCTGGGAAACTGGCATTGTCTGAAACCGGAAGTGGCAAACCGGAAGTGACCTCCTTAAAACCGGAAGTGACATTAAAACACTTTTCTCCTTGACATTTTGGGCTTTAAAGTGTTGTTGTATCCGTTTTGGGGACTTTTGATCCCGTTTTGACACATTTTCTGCCTCCCTAAGCCTTTGGCCAAAGATGTGAACATTTTAAGGGCAAAACCCCCAAAATATGCAAAATTTAATTTTGGGACCATTTTACCTGTGTTTGCTTCCTTTTACAAAGAAATGACCAGAGAGATGAAAAATGACTGGATTTCAGTCTTAGGCTCGGTTCACACTTGTGCGATGCGGGAATGCTGCGAATATGCAGCGTGTTACCGCATCGCATCCACGCATCTAGCAGTTCCCACTGCCATATGCGATACGCAGGGGGTGTCAATTAAACGTTAACGACACCCCCAGTTTGATTGCATATCGCAGTGCGATCTGCAAGTACGCACAGAATCGCATCGCACAAGTGTAAACCACTGTGCGATTTGATTTTGATGCGGCTCAAAAAATGCCTCCTGTGCGTCTTTGGTGCGGATGCAGTGCGAATTCAGCCATACAAAGTGTATGGCTGAAATTCGCACCGCACATGAGATCGCATGTAATGAAGGAGCAGTGCGCTCCGAATTAAATGCGATCTCCGCAGCCGCACGAGTGTGAAAGGGCACTTAAAAAGCTTTGAAATTACCTGGGAAACTGGCATTGTCTGAAACCGGAAGTGGCAAACCGGAAGTGACCTCCTTAAAACCGGAAGTGACATTAAAACACTTTTCTCCTTGACATTTTGGGCTTTAAAGTGTTGCTGTATCCGTTTTGGGGACTTTTGATCCCGTTTTGACACATTTTCTGCCTCCCTAAGCCTTTGGCCAAAGATGTGAACATTTTAAGGGCAAAACCCCCAAAATATGCAAAATTTAATTTTGGGACCATTTTACCTGTGTTTGCTTCCTTTTACGAAGAAATGACCAGAGAGATGAAAAATGACTGGATTTCAGTCTTAGGCTCGGTTCACACTTGTGCGATGCGGGAACGCTGCGAATATGCAGCGTGTTACCGCATCGCATCCACGCATCTAGCAGTTCCCACTGCCATATGCGATACGCAGGGGGTGTCAATTAAACGTTAACGACACCCCCAGTTTGATTGCATATCGCAGTGCGATGTGCAAGTACGCACAGAATCGCATCGCACAAGTGTGAACCACTGTGCGATTTGATTTTGATGCGGCTCAAAAAATGCCTCCTGTGCGTCTTTGGTGCGGATGCAGTGCGAATTCAGCCATACAAAGTGTATGGCTGAAGTTCGCACCGCACATGAGATCGCATGTAATGAAGGAGCAGTGCGCTCCGAATTAAATGCGATCTCTGCAGCCGCACGAGTGTGAAAGGGCACTTAAAAAGCTTTGAAATTACCTGGGAAACTGGCATTGTCTGAAACCGGAAGTGACCTCCTTAAAACCGGAAGTGACATTAAAACACTTTTCTCCTTGACATTTTGGGCTTTAAAGTGTTGTTGTATCCGTTTTGGGGACTTTTGATCCCGTTTTGACACATTTTCTGCCTCCCTAAGCCTTTGGCCAAAGATGTGAACATTTTAAGGGCAAAACCCCCAAAATATGCAAAATGTAATTTTGGGACCATTTTACCTGTGTTTGCTTCCTTTTACAAAGAAATGACCAGAGAGATGAAAAATGACTGGATTTCAGTCTTAGGCTCGGTTCACACTTGTGCGATGCGGGAATGCTGCGAATATGCAGCGTGTTACCGCATCGCATCCACGCATCTAGCAGTTCCCACTGCCATATGCGATACGCAGGGGGTGTCAATTAAACATTAACGACACCCCCAGTTTGATTGCATATCGCAGTGCGATCTGCAAGTACGCACAGAATCGCATCGCACAAGTGTGAACCACTGTGCGATTTGATTTTGATGCGGCTCAAAAAATGCCTCCTGTGCGTCTTTGGTGCGGATGCAGTGCGAATTCAGCCATACAAAGTGTATGGCTGAAATTCGCACCGCACATGAGATCGCATGTAATGAAGGAGCAGTGCGCTCCGAATTAAATGCGATCTCCGCAGCCGCACGAGTGTGAAAGGGCACTTAAAAAGCTTTGAAATTACCTGGGAAACTGGCATTGTCTGAAACCGGAAGTGGCAAACCGGAAGTGACCTCCTTAAAACCGGAAGTGACATTAAAACACTTTTCTCCTTGACATTTTGGGCTTTAAAGTGTTGTTGTATCCGTTTTGGGGACTTTTGATCCCGTTTTGACACATTTTCTGCCTCCCTAAGCCTTTGGCCAAAGATGTGAACATTTTAAGGGCAAAACCCCCAAAATATGCAAAATTTAATTTTGGGACCATTTTACCTGTGTTTGCTTCCTTTTACAAAGAAATGACCAGAGAGATGAAAAATGACTGGATTTCAGTCTTAGGCTCGGTTCACACTTGTGCGATGTGGGAACGCTGCGAATATGCAGCGTGTTACCGCATCGCATCCACGCATCTAGCAGTTCCCACTGCCATATGCGATACGCAGGGGGTGTCAATTAAACGTTAACGACACCCCCAGTTTGATTGCATATCGCAGTGCGATCTGCAAGTACGCACAGAATCGCATCGCACAAGTGTGAACCACTGTGCGATTTGATTTTGATGCGGCTCAAAAAATGCCTCCTGTGCGTCTTTGGTGCGGATGCAGTGCGAATTCAGCCATACAAAGTGTATGGCTGAAATTCGCACCGCACATGAGATCGCATGTAATGAAGGAGCAGTGCGCTCCGAATTAAATGCGATCTCCGCAGCCGCACGAGTGTGAAAGGGCACTTAAAAAGCTTTGAAATTACCTGGGAAACTGGCATTGTCTGAAACCGGAAGTGGCAAACCGGAAGTGACCTCCTTAAAACCGGAAGTGACATTAAAACACTTTTCTCCTTGACATTTTGGGCTTTAAAGTGTTGCTGTATCCGTTTTGGGGACTTTTGATCCCGTTTTGACACATTTTCTGCCTCCCTAAGCCTTTGGCCAAAGATGTGAACATTTTAAGGGCAAAACCCCCAAAATATGCAAAATTTAATTTTGGGACCATTTTACCTGTGTTTGCTTCCTTTTACAAAGAAATGACCAGAGAGATGAAAAATGACTGGATTTCAGTCTTAGGCTCGGTTCACACTTGTGCGATGCGGGAATGCTGCGAATATGCAGCGTGTTACCGCATCGCATCCACGCATCTAGCAGTTCCCACTGCCATATGCGATACGCAGGGGGTGTCAATTAAACATTAACGACACCCCCAGTTTGATTGCATATCGCAGTGCGATGTGCAAGTACGCACAGAATCGCATCGCACAAGTGTGAACCACTGTGCGATTTGATTTTGATGCGGCTCAAAAAATGCCTCCTGTGCGTCTTTGGTGCGGATGCAGTGCGAATTCAGCCATACAAAGTGTATGGCTGAAATTCGCACCACACATGAGATCGCATGTAATGAAGGAGCAGTGCGCTCCGAATTAAATGCGATCTCCGCAGCCGCACGAGTGTGAAAGGGCACTTAAAAAGCTTTGAAATTACCTGGGAAACTGGCATTGTCTGAAACCGGAAGTGGCAAACCGGAAGTGACCTCCTTAAAACCGGAAGTGACATTAAAACACTTTTCTCCTTGACATTTTGGGCTTTAAAGTGTTGCTGTATCCGTTTTGGGGACTTTTGATCCCGTTTTGACACATTTCTGCCTCCCTAAGCCTTTGGCCAAAGATGTGAACATTTTAAGGGCAAAACCCCCAAAATATGCAAAATTTAATTTTGGGACCATTTTACCTGTGTTTGCTTCCTTTTACAAAGAAATGACCAGAGAGATGAAAAATGACTGGATTTCAGTCTTAGGCTCGGTTCACACTTGTGCGATGTGGGAACGCTGCGAATATGCAGCGTGTTACCGCATCGCATCCACGCATCTAGCAGTTCCCACTGCCATATGCGATACGCAGGGGGTGTCAATTAAACGTTAACGACACCCCCAGTTTGATTGCATATCGCAGTGCGATCTGCAAGTACGCACAGAATCGCATCGCACAAGTGTGAACCACTGTGCGATTTGATTTTGATGCGGCTCAAAAAATGCCTCCTGTGCGTCTTTGGTGCGGATGCAGTGCGAATTCAGCCATACAAAGTGTATGGCTGAAATTCGCACCGCACATGAGATCGCATGTAATGAAGGAGCAGTGCGCTCCGAATTAAATGCGATCTCCGCAGCCGCACGAGTGTGAAAGGGCACTTAAAAAGCTTTGAAATTACCTGGGAAACTGGCATTGTCTGAAACCGGAAGTGGCAAACCGGAAGTGACCTCCTTAAAACCGGAAGTGACATTAAAACACTTTTCTCCTTGACATTTTGGGCTTTAAAGTGTTGTTGTATCCGTTTTGGGGACTTTTGATCCCGTTTTGACACATTTTCTGCCTCCCTAAGCCTTTGGCCAAAGATGTGAACATTTTAAGGGCAAAACCCCCAAAATATGCAAAATGTAATTTTGGGACCATTTTACCTGTGTTTGCTTCCTTTTACAAAGAAATGACCAGAGAGATGAGAAATGACTGGATTTCAGTCTTAGGCTCGGTTCACACTTGTGCGATGTGGGAACGCTGCGAATATGCAGCGTGTTACCGCATCGCATCCACGCATCTAGCAGTTCCCACTGCCATATGCGATACGCAGGGGGTGTCAATTAAACGTTAACGACACCCCCAGTTTGATTGCATATCGCAGTGCGATCTGCAAGTACGCACAGAATCGCATCGCACAAGTGTAAACCACTGTGCGATTTGATTTTGATGCGGCTCAAAAAATGCCTCCTGTGCGTCTTTGGTGCGGATGCAGTGCGAATTCAGCCATACAAAGTGTATGGCTGAAATTCGCACCGCACATGAGATCGCATGTAATGAAGGAGCAGTGCGCTCCGAATTAAATGCGATCTCCGCAGCCGCACGAGTGTGAAAGGGCACTTAAAAAGCTTTGAAATTACCTGGGAAACTGGCATTGTCTGAAACCGGAAGTGGCAAACCGGAAGTGACCTCCTTAAAACCGGAAGTGACATTAAAACACTTTTCTCCTTGACATTTTGGGCTTTAAAGTGTTGCTGTATCCGTTTTGGGGACTTTTGATCCCGTTTTGACACATTTTCTGCCTCCCTAAGCCTTTGGCCAAAGATGTGAACATTTTAAGGGCAAAACCCCCAAAATATGCAAAATTTAATTTTGGGACCATTTTACCTGTGTTTGCTTCCTTTTACGAAGAAATGACCAGAGAGATGAAAAATGACTGGATTTCAGTCTTAGGCTCGGTTCACACTTGTGCGATGCGGGAACGCTGCGAATATGCAGCGTGTTACCGCATCGCATCCACGCATCTAGCAGTTCCCACTGCCATATGCGATACGCAGGGGGTGTCAATTAAACGTTAACGACACCCCCAGTTTGATTGCATATCGCAGTGCGATGTGCAAGTACGCACAGAATCGCATCGCACAAGTGTGAACCACTGTGCGATTTGATTTTGATGCGGCTCAAAAAATGCCTCCTGTGCGTCTTTGGTGCGGATGCAGTGCGAATTCAGCCATACAAAGTGTATGGCTGAAGTTCGCACCGCACATGAGATCGCATGTAATGAAGGAGCAGTGCGCTCCGAATTAAATGCGATCTCTGCAGCCGCACGAGTGTGAAAGGGCACTTAAAAAGCTTTGAAATTACCTGGGAAACTGGCATTGTCTGAAACCGGAAGTGACCTCCTTAAAACCGGAAGTGACATTAAAACACTTTTCTCCTTGACATTTTGGGCTTTAAAGTGTTGTTGTATCCGTTTTGGGGACTTTTGATCCCGTTTTGACACATTTTCTGCCTCCCTAAGCCTTTGGCCAAAGATGTGAACATTTTAAGGGCAAAACCCCCAAAATATGCAAAATGTAATTTTGGGACCATTTTACCTGTGTTTGCTTCCTTTTACAAAGAAATGACCAGAGAGATGAAAAATGACTGGATTTCAGTCTTAGGCTCGGTTCACACTTGTGCGATGCGGGAATGCTGCGAATATGCAGCGTGTTACCGCATCGCATCCACGCATCTAGCAGTTCCCACTGCCATATGCGATACGCAGGGGGTGTCAATTAAACATTAACGACACCCCCAGTTTGATTGCATATCGCAGTGCGATGTGCAAGTACGCACAGAATCGCATCGCACAAGTGTGAACCACTGTGCGATTTGATTTTGATGCGGCTCAAAAAATGCCTCCTGTGCGTCTTTGGTGCGGATGCAGTGCGAATTCAGCCATACAAAGTGTATGGCTGAAATTCGCACCGCACATGAGATCGCATGTAATGAAGGAGCAGTGCGCTCCGAATTAAATGCGATCTCCGCAGCCGCACGAGTGTGAAAGGGCACTTAAAAAGCTTTGAAATTACCTGGGAAACTGGCATTGTCTGAAACCGGAAGTGGCAAACCGGAAGTGACCTCCTTAAAACCGGAAGTGACATTAAAACACTTTTCTCCTTGACATTTTGGGCTTTAAAGTGTTGCTGTATCCGTTTTGGGGACTTTTGATCCCGTTTTGACACATTTCTGCCTCCCTAAGCCTTTGGCCAAAGATGTGAACATTTTAAGGGCAAAACCCCCAAAATATGCAAAATTTAATTTTGGGACCATTTTACCTGTGTTTGCTTCCTTTTACAAAGAAATGACCAGAGAGATGAAAAATGACTGGATTTCAGTCTTAGGCTCGGTTCACACTTGTGCGATGTGGGAACGCTGCGAATATGCAGCGTGTTACCGCATCGCATCCACGCATCTAGCAGTTCCCACTGCCATATGCGATACGCAGGGGGTGTCAATTAAACGTTAACGACACCCCCAGTTTGATTGCATATCGCAGTGCGATCTGCAAGTACGCACAGAATCGCATCGCACAAGTGTGAACCACTGTGCGATTTGATTTTGATGCGGCTCAAAAAATGCCTCCTGTGCGTCTTTGGTGCGGATGCAGTGCGAATTCAGCCATACAAAGTGTATGGCTGAAATTCGCACCGCACATGAGATCGCATGTAATGAAGGAGCAGTGCGCTCCGAATTAAATGCGATCTCCGCAGCCGCACGAGTGTGAAAGGGCACTTAAAAAGCTTTGAAATTACCTGGGAAACTGGCATTGTCTGAAACCGGAAGTGGCAAACCGGAAGTGACCTCCTTAAAACCGGAAGTGACATTAAAACACTTTTCTCCTTGACATTTTGGGCTTTAAAGTGTTGTTGTATCCGTTTTGGGGACTTTTGATCCCGTTTTGACACATTTTCTGCCTCCCTAAGCCTTTGGCCAAAGATGTGAACATTTTAAGGGCAAAACCCCCAAAATATGCAAAATGTAATTTTGGGACCATTTTACCTGTGTTTGCTTCCTTTTACAAAGAAATGACCAGAGAGATGAGAAATGACTGGATTTCAGTCTTAGGCTCGGTTCACACTTGTGCGATGTGGGAACGCTGCGAATATGCAGCGTGTTACCGCATCGCATCCACGCATCTAGCAGTTCCCACTGCCATATGCGATACGCAGGGGGTGTCAATTAAACGTTAACGACACCCCCAGTTTGATTGCATATCGCAGTGCGATCTGCAAGTACGCACAGAATCGCATCGCACAAGTGTAAACCACTGTGCGATTTGATTTTGATGCGGCTCAAAAAATGCCTCCTGTGCGTCTTTGGTGCGGATGCAGTGCGAATTCAGCCATACAAAGTGTATGGCTGAAATTCGCACCGCACATGAGATCGCATGTAATGAAGGAGCAGTGCGCTCCGAATTAAATGCGATCTCCGCAGCCGCACGAGTGTGAAAGGGCACTTAAAAAGCTTTGAAATTACCTGGGAAACTGGCATTGTCTGAAACCGGAAGTGGCAAACCGGAAGTGACCTCCTTAAAACCGGAAGTGACATTAAAACACTTTTCTCCTTGACATTTTGGGCTTTAAAGTGTTGCTGTATCCGTTTTGGGGACTTTTGATCCCGTTTTGACACATTTTCTGCCTCCCTAAGCCTTTGGCCAAAGATGTGAACATTTTAAGGGCAAAACCCCCAAAATATGCAAAATTTAATTTTGGGACCATTTTACCTGTGTTTGCTTCCTTTTACGAAGAAATGACCAGAGAGATGAAAAATGACTGGATTTCAGTCTTAGGCTCGGTTCACACTTGTGCGATGCGGGAACGCTGCGAATATGCAGCGTGTTACCGCATCGCATCCACGCATCTAGCAGTTCCCACTGCCATATGCGATACGCAGGGGGTGTCAATTAAACGTTAACGACACCCCCAGTTTGATTGCATATCGCAGTGCGATGTGCAAGTACGCACAGAATCGCATCGCACAAGTGTGAACCACTGTGCGATTTGATTTTGATGCGGCTCAAAAAATGCCTCCTGTGCGTCTTTGGTGCGGATGCAGTGCGAATTCAGCCATACAAAGTGTATGGCTGAAGTTCGCACCGCACATGAGATCGCATGTAATGAAGGAGCAGTGCGCTCCGAATTAAATGCGATCTCTGCAGCCGCACGAGTGTGAAAGGGCACTTAAAAAGCTTTGAAATTACCTGGGAAACTGGCATTGTCTGAAACCGGAAGTGACCTCCTTAAAACCGGAAGTGACATTAAAACACTTTTCTCCTTGACATTTTGGGCTTTAAAGTGTTGTTGTATCCGTTTTGGGGACTTTTGATCCCGTTTTGACACATTTTCTGCCTCCCTAAGCCTTTGGCCAAAGATGTGAACATTTTAAGGGCAAAACCCCCAAAATATGCAAAATGTAATTTTGGGACCATTTTACCTGTGTTTGCTTCCTTTTACAAAGAAATGACCAGAGAGATGAAAAATGACTGGATTTCAGTCTTAGGCTCGGTTCACACTTGTGCGATGCGGGAATGCTGCGAATATGCAGCGTGTTACCGCATCGCATCCACGCATCTAGCAGTTCCCACTGCCATATGCGATACGCAGGGGGTGTCAATTAAACATTAACGACACCCCCAGTTTGATTGCATATCGCAGTGCGATCTGCAAGTACGCACAGAATCGCATCGCACAAGTGTGAACCACTGTGCGATTTGATTTTGATGCGGCTCAAAAAATGCCTCCTGTGCGTCTTTGGTGCGGATGCAGTGCGAATTCAGCCATACAAAGTGTATGGCTGAAATTCGCACCGCACATGAGATCGCATGTAATGAAGGAGCAGTGCGCTCCGAATTAAATGCGATCTCCGCAGCCGCACGAGTGTGAAAGGGCACTTAAAAAGCTTTGAAATTACCTGGGAAACTGGCATTGTCTGAAACCGGAAGTGGCAAACCGGAAGTGACCTCCTTAAAACCGGAAGTGACATTAAAACACTTTTCTCCTTGACATTTTGGGCTTTAAAGTGTTGTTGTATCCGTTTTGGGGACTTTTGATCCCGTTTTGACACATTTTCTGCCTCCCTAAGCCTTTGGCCAAAGATGTGAACATTTTAAGGGCAAAACCCCCAAAATATGCAAAATTTAATTTTGGGACCATTTTACCTGTGTTTGCTTCCTTTTACAAAGAAATGACCAGAGAGATGAAAAATGACTGGATTTCAGTCTTAGGCTCGGTTCACACTTGTGCGATGCGGGAATGCTGCGAATATGCAGCGTGTTACCGCATCGCATCCACGCATCTAGCAGTTCCCACTGCCATATGCGATACGCAGGGGGTGTCAATTAAACGTTAACGACACCCCCAGTTTGATTGCATATCGCAGTGCGATGTGCAAGTACGCACAGAATCGCATCGCACAAGTGTGAACCACTGTGCGATTTGATTTTGATGCGGCTCAAAAAATGCCTCCTGTGCGTCTTTGGTGCGGATGCAGTGCGAATTCAGCCATACAAAGTGTATGGCTGAAGTTCGCACCGCACATGAGATCGCATGTAATGAAGGAGCAGTGCGCTCCGAATTAAATGCGATCTCCGCAGCCGCACGAGTGTGAAAGGGCACTTAAAAAGCTTTGAAATTACCTGGGAAACTGGCATTGTCTGAAACCGGAAGTGGCAAACCGGAAGTGACCTCCTTAAAACCGGAAGTGACATTAAAACACTTTTCTCCTTGACATTTTGGGCTTTAAAGTGTTGTATCCGTTTTGGGGACTTTTGATCCCGTTTTGACACATTTTCTGCCTCCCTAAGCCTTTGGCCAAAGATGTGAACATTTTAAGGGCAAAACCCCCAAAATATGCAAAATGTAATTTTGGGACCATTTTACCTGTGTTTGCTTCCTTTTACAAAGAAATGACCAGAGAGATGAAAAATGACTGGATTTCAGTCTTAGGCTCGGTTCACACTTGTGCGATGCGGGAACGCTGCGAATATGCAGCGTGTTACCGCATCGCATCCACGCATCTAGCAGTTCCCACTGCCATATGCGATACGCAGGGGGTGTCAATTAAACGTTAACGACACCCCCAGTTTGATTGCATATCGCAGTGCGATCTGCAAGTACGCACAGAATCGCATCGCACAAGTGTGAACCACTGTGCGATTTGATTTTGATGCGGCTCAAAAAATGCCTCCTGTGCGTCTTTGGTGCGGATGCAGTGCGAATTCAGCCATACAAAGTGTATGGCTGAAATTCGCACCGCACATGAGATCGCATGTAATGAAGGAGCAGTGCGCTCCGAATTAAATGCGATCTCCGCAGCCGCACGAGTGTGAAAGGGCACTTAAAAAGCTTTGAAATTACCTGGGAAACTGGCATTGTCTGAAACCGGAAGTGGCAAACCGGAAGTGACCTCCTTAAAACCGGAAGTGACATTAAAACACTTTTCTCCTTGACATTTTGGGCTTTAAAGTGTTGCTGTATCCGTTTTGGGGACTTTTGATCCCGTTTTGACACATTTTCTGCCTCCCTAAGCCTTTGGCCAAAGATGTGAACATTTTAAGGGCAAAACCCCCAAAATATGCAAAATTTAATTTTGGGACCATTTTACCTGTGTTTGCTTCCTTTTACAAAGAAATGACCAGAGAGATGAAAAATGACTGGATTTCAGTCTTAGGCTCGGTTCACACTTGTGCGATGCGGGAACGCTGCGAATATGCAGCGTGTTACCGCATCTCATCCACGCATCTAGCAGTTCCCACTGCCATATGCGATACGCAGGGGGTGTCAATTAAACGTTAACGACACCCCCAGTTTGATTGCATATCGCAGTGCAATGTGCAAGTACGCACAGAATCGCATCGCACAAGTGTGAACCACTGTGCGATTTGATTTTGATGCGGCTCAAAAAATGCCTCCTGTGCGTCTTTGGTGCGGATGCAGTGCGAATTCAGCCATACAAAGTGTATGGCTGAAGTTCGCACCGCACATGAGATCGCATGTAATGAAGGAGCAGTGCGCTCCGAATTAAATGCGATCTCTGCAGCCGCACGAGTGTGAAAGGGCACTTAAAAAGCTTTGAAATTACCTGGGAAACTGGCATTGTCTGAAACCGGAAGTGACCTCCTTAAAACTGGAAGTGACATTAAAACACTTTTCTCCTTGACATTTTGGGCTTTAAAGTGTTGTTGTATCCGTTTTGGGGACTTTTGATCCCGTTTTGACACATTTTCTGCCTCACTAAGCCTTTGGCCAAAGATGTGAACATTTTAAGGGCAAAACCCCCAAAATATGCAAAATGTAATTTTGGGACCATTTTACCTGTGTTTGCTTCCTTTTACAAAGAAATGACCAGAGAGATGAAAAATGACTGGATTTCAGTCTTAGGCTCGGTTCACACTTGTGCGATGCGGGAATGCTGCGAATATGCAGCATGTTACCGCATCGCATCCACGCATCTAGCAGTTCCCACTGCCATATGCGATACGCAGGGGGTGTCAATTAAACATTAACGACACCCCCAGTTTGATTGCATATCGCAGTGCGATCTGCAAGTACGCACAGAATCGCATCGCACAAGTGTGAACCACTGTGCGATTTGATTTTGATGCGGCTCAAAAAATGCCTCCTGTGCGTCTTTGGTGCGGATGCAGTGCGAATTCAGCCATACAAAGTGTATGGCTGAAATTCGCACCGCACATGAGATCGCATGTAATGAAGGAGCAGTGCGCTCCGAATTAAATGCGATCTCCGCAGCCGCACGAGTGTGAAAGGGCACTTAAAAAGCTTTGAAATTACCTGGGAAACTGGCATTGTCTGAAACCGGAAGTGGCAAACCGGAAGTGACCTCCTTAAAACCGGAAGTGACATTAAAACACTTTTCTCCTTGACATTTTGGGCTTTAAAGTGTTGTTGTATCCGTTTTGGGGACTTTTGATCCCGTTTTGACACATTTCTGCCTCCCTAAGCCTTTGGCCAAAGATGTGAACATTTTAAGGGCAAAACCCCCAAAATATGCAAAATGTAATTTTGGGACCATTTTACCTGTGTTTGCTTCCTTTTACAAAGAAATGACCAGAGAGATGAAAAATGACTGGATTTCAGTCTTAGGCTCGGTTCACACTTGTGCGATGTGGGAACGCTGCGAATATGCAGCGTGTTACCGCATCGCATCCACGCATCTAGCAGTTCCCACTGCCATATGCGATACGCAGGGGGTGTCAATTAAACGTTAACGACACCCCCAGTTTGATTGCATATCGCAGTGCGATCTGCAAGTACGCACAGAATCGCATCGCACAAGTGTGAACCACTGTGCGATTTGATTTTGATGCGGCTCAAAAAATGCCTCCTGTGCGTCTTTGGTGCGGATGCAGTGCGAATTCAGCCATACAAAGTGTATGGCTGAAATTCGCACCGCACATGAGATCGCATGTAATGAAGGAGCAGTGCGCTCCGAATTAAATGCGATCTCCGCAGCCGCACGAGTGTGAAAGGGCACTTAAAAAGCTTTGAAATTACCTGGGAAACTGGCATTGTCTGAAACCGGAAGTGGCAAACCGGAAGTGACCTCCTTAAAACCGGAAGTGACATTAAAACACTTTTCTCCTTGACATTTTGGGCTTTAAAGTGTTGTTGTATCCGTTTTGGGGACTTTTGATCCCGTTTTGACACATTTTCTGCCTCCCTAAGCCTTTGGCCAAAGATGTGAACATTTTAAGGGCAAAACCCCCAAAATATGCAAAATTTAATTTTGGGACCATTTTACCTGTGTTTGCTTCCTTTTACAAAGAAATGACCAGAGAGATGAAAAATGACTGGATTTCAGTCTTAGGCTCGGTTCACACTTGTGCGATGCGGGAATGCTGCGAATATGCAGCGTGTTACCGCATCGCATCCACGCATCTAGCAGTTCCCACTGCCATATGCGATACGCAGGGGGTGTCAATTAAACGTTAACGACACCCCCAGTTTGATTGCATATCGCAGTGCGATGTGCAAGTACGCACAGAATCGCATCGCACAAGTGTGAACCACTGTGCGATTTGATTTTGATGCGGCTCAAAAAATGCCTCCTGTGCGTCTTTGGTGCGGATGCAGTGCGAATTCAGCCATACAAAGTGTATGGCTGAAGTTCGCACCGCACATGAGATCGCATGTAATGAAGGAGCAGTGCGCTCCGAATTAAATGCGATCTCCGCAGCCGCACGAGTGTGAAAGGGCACTTAAAAAGCTTTGAAATTACCTGGGAAACTGGCATTGTCTGAAACCGGAAGTGGCAAACCGGAAGTGACCTCCTTAAAACCGGAAGTGACATTAAAACACTTTTCTCCTTGACATTTTGGGCTTTAAAGTGTTGTATCCGTTTTGGGGACTTTTGATCCCGTTTTGACACATTTTCTGCCTCCCTAAGCCTTTGGCCAAAGATGTGAACATTTTAAGGGCAAAACCCCCAAAATATGCAAAATGTAATTTTGGGACCATTTTACCTGTGTTTGCTTCCTTTTACAAAGAAATGACCAGAGAGATGAAAAATGACTGGATTTCAGTCTTAGGCTCGGTTCACACTTGTGCGATGCGGGAACGCTGCGAATATGCAGCGTGTTACCGCATCGCATCCACGCATCTAGCAGTTCCCACTGCCATATGCGATACGCAGGGGGTGTCAATTAAACGTTAACGACACCCCCAGTTTGATTGCATATCGCAGTGCGATCTGCAAGTACGCACAGAATCGCATCGCACAAGTGTGAACCACTGTGCGATTTGATTTTGATGCGGCTCAAAAAATGCCTCCTGTGCGTCTTTGGTGCGGATGCAGTGCGAATTCAGCCATACAAAGTGTATGGCTGAAATTCGCACCGCACATGAGATCGCATGTAATGAAGGAGCAGTGCGCTCCGAATTAAATGCGATCTCCGCAGCCGCACGAGTGTGAAAGGGCACTTAAAAAGCTTTGAAATTACCTGGGAAACTGGCATTGTCTGAAACCGGAAGTGGCAAACCGGAAGTGACCTCCTTAAAACCGGAAGTGACATTAAAACACTTTTCTCCTTGACATTTTGGGCTTTAAAGTGTTGCTGTATCCGTTTTGGGGACTTTTGATCCCGTTTTGACACATTTTCTGCCTCCCTAAGCCTTTGGCCAAAGATGTGAACATTTTAAGGGCAAAACCCCCAAAATATGCAAAATTTAATTTTGGGACCATTTTACCTGTGTTTGCTTCCTTTTACAAAGAAATGACCAGAGAGATGAAAAATGACTGGATTTCAGTCTTAGGCTCGGTTCACACTTGTGCGATGCGGGAACGCTGCGAATATGCAGCGTGTTACCGCATCTCATCCACGCATCTAGCAGTTCCCACTGCCATATGCGATACGCAGGGGGTGTCAATTAAACGTTAACGACACCCCCAGTTTGATTGCATATCGCAGTGCAATGTGCAAGTACGCACAGAATCGCATCGCACAAGTGTGAACCACTGTGCGATTTGATTTTGATGCGGCTCAAAAAATGCCTCCTGTGCGTCTTTGGTGCGGATGCAGTGCGAATTCAGCCATACAAAGTGTATGGCTGAAGTTCGCACCGCACATGAGATCGCATGTAATGAAGGAGCAGTGCGCTCCGAATTAAATGCGATCTCTGCAGCCGCACGAGTGTGAAAGGGCACTTAAAAAGCTTTGAAATTACCTGGGAAACTGGCATTGTCTGAAACCGGAAGTGACCTCCTTAAAACTGGAAGTGACATTAAAACACTTTTCTCCTTGACATTTTGGGCTTTAAAGTGTTGTTGTATCCGTTTTGGGGACTTTTGATCCCGTTTTGACACATTTTCTGCCTCACTAAGCCTTTGGCCAAAGATGTGAACATTTTAAGGGCAAAACCCCCAAAATATGCAAAATGTAATTTTGGGACCATTTTACCTGTGTTTGCTTCCTTTTACAAAGAAATGACCAGAGAGATGAAAAATGACTGGATTTCAGTCTTAGGCTCGGTTCACACTTGTGCGATGCGGGAATGCTGCGAATATGCAGCATGTTACCGCATCGCATCCACGCATCTAGCAGTTCCCACTGCCATATGCGATACGCAGGGGGTGTCAATTAAACATTAACGACACCCCCAGTTTGATTGCATATCGCAGTGCGATCTGCAAGTACGCACAGAATCGCATCGCACAAGTGTGAACCACTGTGCGATTTGATTTTGATGCGGCTCAAAAAATGCCTCCTGTGCGTCTTTGGTGCGGATGCAGTGCGAATTCAGCCATACAAAGTGTATGGCTGAAATTCGCACCGCACATGAGATCGCATGTAATGAAGGAGCAGTGCGCTCCGAATTAAATGCGATCTCCGCAGCCGCACGAGTGTGAAAGGGCACTTAAAAAGCTTTGAAATTACCTGGGAAACTGGCATTGTCTGAAACCGGAAGTGGCAAACCGGAAGTGACCTCCTTAAAACCGGAAGTGACATTAAAACACTTTTCTCCTTGACATTTTGGGCTTTAAAGTGTTGTTGTATCCGTTTTGGGGACTTTTGATCCCGTTTTGACACATTTCTGCCTCCCTAAGCCTTTGGCCAAAGATGTGAACATTTTAAGGGCAAAACCCCCAAAATATGCAAAATGTAATTTTGGGACCATTTTACCTGTGTTTGCTTCCTTTTACAAAGAAATGACCAGAGAGATGAAAAATGACTGGATTTCAGTCTTAGGCTCGGTTCACACTTGTGCGATGTGGGAACGCTGCGAATATGCAGCGTGTTACCGCATCGCATCCACGCATCTAGCAGTTCCCACTGCCATATGCGATACGCAGGGGGTGTCAATTAAACGTTAACGACACCCCCAGTTTGATTGCATATCGCAGTGCGATCTGCAAGTACGCACAGAATCGCATCGCACAAGTGTGAACCACTGTGCGATTTGATTTTGATGCGGCTCAAAAAATGCCTCCTGTGCGTCTTTGGTGCGGATGCAGTGCGAATTCAGCCATACAAAGTGTATGGCTGAAATTCGCACCGCACATGAGATCGCATGTAATGAAGGAGCAGTGCGCTCCGAATTAAATGCGATCTCCGCAGCCGCACGAGTGTGAAAGGGCACTTAAAAAGCTTTGAAATTACCTGGGAAACTGGCATTGTCTGAAACCGGAAGTGGCAAACCGGAAGTGACCTCCTTAAAACCGGAAGTGACATTAAAACACTTTTCTCCTTGACATTTTGGGCTTTAAAGTGTTGTTGTATCCGTTTTGGGGACTTTTGATCCCGTTTTGACACATTTTCTGCCTCCCTAAGCCTTTGGCCAAAGATGTGAACATTTTAAGGGCAAAACCCCCAAAATATGCAAAATTTAATTTTGGGACCATTTTACCTGTGTTTGCTTCCTTTTACAAAGAAATGACCAGAGAGATGAAAAATGACTGGATTTCAGTCTTAGGCTCGGTTCACACTTGTGCGATGCGGGAATGCTGCGAATATGCAGCGTGTTACCGCATCGCATCCACGCATCTAGCAGTTCCCACTGCCATATGCGATACGCAGGGGGTGTCAATTAAACGTTAACGACACCCCCAGTTTGATTGCATATCGCAGTGCGATCTGCAAGTACGCACAGAATCGCATCGCACAAGTGTAAACCACTGTGCGATTTGATTTTGATGCGGCTCAAAAAATGCCTCCTGTGCGTCTTTGGTGCGGATGCAGTGCGAATTCAGCCATACAAAGTGTATGGCTGAAATTCGCACCGCACATGAGATCGCATGTAATGAAGGAGCAGTGCGCTCCGAATTAAATGCGATCTCCGCAGCCGCACGAGTGTGAAAGGGCACTTAAAAAGCTTTGAAATTACCTGGGAAACTGGCATTGTCTGAAACCGGAAGTGGCAAACCGGAAGTGACCTCCTTAAAACCGGAAGTGACATTAAAACACTTTTCTCCTTGACATTTTGGGCTTTAAAGTGTTGCTGTATCCGTTTTGGGGACTTTTGATCCCGTTTTGACACATTTTCTGCCTCCCTAAGCCTTTGGCCAAAGATGTGAACATTTTAAGGGCAAAACCCCCAAAATATGCAAAATTTAATTTTGGGACCATTTTACCTGTGTTTGCTTCCTTTTACGAAGAAATGACCAGAGAGATGAAAAATGACTGGATTTCAGTCTTAGGCTCGGTTCACACTTGTGCGATGCGGGAACGCTGCGAATATGCAGCGTGTTACCGCATCGCATCCACGCATCTAGCAGTTCCCACTGCCATATGCGATACGCAGGGGGTGTCAATTAAACGTTAACGACACCCCCAGTTTGATTGCATATCGCAGTGCGATGTGCAAGTACGCACAGAATCGCATCGCACAAGTGTGAACCACTGTGCGATTTGATTTTGATGCGGCTCAAAAAATGCCTCCTGTGCGTCTTTGGTGCGGATGCAGTGCGAATTCAGCCATACAAAGTGTATGGCTGAAGTTCGCACCGCACATGAGATCGCATGTAATGAAGGAGCAGTGCGCTCCGAATTAAATGCGATCTCTGCAGCCGCACGAGTGTGAAAGGGCACTTAAAAAGCTTTGAAATTACCTGGGAAACTGGCATTGTCTGAAACCGGAAGTGACCTCCTTAAAACCGGAAGTGACATTAAAACACTTTTCTCCTTGACATTTTGGGCTTTAAAGTGTTGTTGTATCCGTTTTGGGGACTTTTGATCCCGTTTTGACACATTTTCTGCCTCCCTAAGCCTTTGGCCAAAGATGTGAACATTTTAAGGGCAAAACCCCCAAAATATGCAAAATGTAATTTTGGGACCATTTTACCTGTGTTTGCTTCCTTTTACAAAGAAATGACCAGAGAGATGAAAAATGACTGGATTTCAGTCTTAGGCTCGGTTCACACTTGTGCGATGCGGGAATGCTGCGAATATGCAGCGTGTTACCGCATCGCATCCACGCATCTAGCAGTTCCCACTGCCATATGCGATACGCAGGGGGTGTCAATTAAACATTAACGACACCCCCAGTTTGATTGCATATCGCAGTGCGATCTGCAAGTACGCACAGAATCGCATCGCACAAGTGTGAACCACTGTGCGATTTGATTTTGATGCGGCTCAAAAAATGCCTCCTGTGCGTCTTTGGTGCGGATGCAGTGCGAATTCAGCCATACAAAGTGTATGGCTGAAATTCGCACCGCACATGAGATCGCATGTAATGAAGGAGCAGTGCGCTCCGAATTAAATGCGATCTCCGCAGCCGCACGAGTGTGAAAGGGCACTTAAAAAGCTTTGAAATTACCTGGGAAACTGGCATTGTCTGAAACCGGAAGTGGCAAACCGGAAGTGACCTCCTTAAAACCGGAAGTGACATTAAAACACTTTTCTCCTTGACATTTTGGGCTTTAAAGTGTTGTTGTATCCGTTTTGGGGACTTTTGATCCCGTTTTGACACATTTTCTGCCTCCCTAAGCCTTTGGCCAAAGATGTGAACATTTTAAGGGCAAAACCCCCAAAATATGCAAAATTTAATTTTGGGACCATTTTACCTGTGTTTGCTTCCTTTTACAAAGAAATGACCAGAGAGATGAAAAATGACTGGATTTCAGTCTTAGGCTCGGTTCACACTTGTGCGATGTGGGAACGCTGCGAATATGCAGCGTGTTACCGCATCGCATCCACGCATCTAGCAGTTCCCACTGCCATATGCGATACGCAGGGGGTGTCAATTAAACGTTAACGACACCCCCAGTTTGATTGCATATCGCAGTGCGATCTGCAAGTACGCACAGAATCGCATCGCACAAGTGTGAACCACTGTGCGATTTGATTTTGATGCGGCTCAAAAAATGCCTCCTGTGCGTCTTTGGTGCGGATGCAGTGCGAATTCAGCCATACAAAGTGTATGGCTGAAATTCGCACCGCACATGAGATCGCATGTAATGAAGGAGCAGTGCGCTCCGAATTAAATGCGATCTCCGCAGCCGCACGAGTGTGAAAGGGCACTTAAAAAGCTTTGAAATTACCTGGGAAACTGGCATTGTCTGAAACCGGAAGTGGCAAACCGGAAGTGACCTCCTTAAAACCGGAAGTGACATTAAAACACTTTTCTCCTTGACATTTTGGGCTTTAAAGTGTTGCTGTATCCGTTTTGGGGACTTTTGATCCCGTTTTGACACATTTTCTGCCTCCCTAAGCCTTTGGCCAAAGATGTGAACATTTTAAGGGCAAAACCCCCAAAATATGCAAAATTTAATTTTGGGACCATTTTACCTGTGTTTGCTTCCTTTTACAAAGAAATGACCAGAGAGATGAAAAATGACTGGATTTCAGTCTTAGGCTCGGTTCACACTTGTGCGATGCGGGAATGCTGCGAATATGCAGCGTGTTACCGCATCGCATCCACGCATCTAGCAGTTCCCACTGCCATATGCGATACGCAGGGGGTGTCAATTAAACATTAACGACACCCCCAGTTTGATTGCATATCGCAGTGCGATGTGCAAGTACGCACAGAATCGCATCGCACAAGTGTGAACCACTGTGCGATTTGATTTTGATGCGGCTCAAAAAATGCCTCCTGTGCGTCTTTGGTGCGGATGCAGTGCGAATTCAGCCATACAAAGTGTATGGCTGAAATTCGCACCACACATGAGATCGCATGTAATGAAGGAGCAGTGCGCTCCGAATTAAATGCGATCTCCGCAGCCGCACGAGTGTGAAAGGGCACTTAAAAAGCTTTGAAATTACCTGGGAAACTGGCATTGTCTGAAACCGGAAGTGGCAAACCGGAAGTGACCTCCTTAAAACCGGAAGTGACATTAAAACACTTTTCTCCTTGACATTTTGGGCTTTAAAGTGTTGCTGTATCCGTTTTGGGGACTTTTGATCCCGTTTTGACACATTTCTGCCTCCCTAAGCCTTTGGCCAAAGATGTGAACATTTTAAGGGCAAAACCCCCAAAATATGCAAAATTTAATTTTGGGACCATTTTACCTGTGTTTGCTTCCTTTTACAAAGAAATGACCAGAGAGATGAAAAATGACTGGATTTCAGTCTTAGGCTCGGTTCACACTTGTGCGATGTGGGAACGCTGCGAATATGCAGCGTGTTACCGCATCGCATCCACGCATCTAGCAGTTCCCACTGCCATATGCGATACGCAGGGGGTGTCAATTAAACGTTAACGACACCCCCAGTTTGATTGCATATCGCAGTGCGATCTGCAAGTACGCACAGAATCGCATCGCACAAGTGTGAACCACTGTGCGATTTGATTTTGATGCGGCTCAAAAAATGCCTCCTGTGCGTCTTTGGTGCGGATGCAGTGCGAATTCAGCCATACAAAGTGTATGGCTGAAATTCGCACCGCACATGAGATCGCATGTAATGAAGGAGCAGTGCGCTCCGAATTAAATGCGATCTCCGCAGCCGCACGAGTGTGAAAGGGCACTTAAAAAGCTTTGAAATTACCTGGGAAACTGGCATTGTCTGAAACCGGAAGTGGCAAACCGGAAGTGACCTCCTTAAAACCGGAAGTGACATTAAAACACTTTTCTCCTTGACATTTTGGGCTTTAAAGTGTTGTTGTATCCGTTTTGGGGACTTTTGATCCCGTTTTGACACATTTTCTGCCTCCCTAAGCCTTTGGCCAAAGATGTGAACATTTTAAGGGCAAAACCCCCAAAATATGCAAAATGTAATTTTGGGACCATTTTACCTGTGTTTGCTTCCTTTTACAAAGAAATGACCAGAGAGATGAGAAATGACTGGATTTCAGTCTTAGGCTCGGTTCACACTTGTGCGATGTGGGAACGCTGCGAATATGCAGCGTGTTACCGCATCGCATCCACGCATCTAGCAGTTCCCACTGCCATATGCGATACGCAGGGGGTGTCAATTAAACGTTAACGACACCCCCAGTTTGATTGCATATCGCAGTGCGATCTGCAAGTACGCACAGAATCGCATCGCACAAGTGTAAACCACTGTGCGATTTGATTTTGATGCGGCTCAAAAAATGCCTCCTGTGCGTCTTTGGTGCGGATGCAGTGCGAATTCAGCCATACAAAGTGTATGGCTGAAATTCGCACCGCACATGAGATCGCATGTAATGAAGGAGCAGTGCGCTCCGAATTAAATGCGATCTCCGCAGCCGCACGAGTGTGAAAGGGCACTTAAAAAGCTTTGAAATTACCTGGGAAACTGGCATTGTCTGAAACCGGAAGTGGCAAACCGGAAGTGACCTCCTTAAAACCGGAAGTGACATTAAAACACTTTTCTCCTTGACATTTTGGGCTTTAAAGTGTTGCTGTATCCGTTTTGGGGACTTTTGATCCCGTTTTGACACATTTTCTGCCTCCCTAAGCCTTTGGCCAAAGATGTGAACATTTTAAGGGCAAAACCCCCAAAATATGCAAAATTTAATTTTGGGACCATTTTACCTGTGTTTGCTTCCTTTTACGAAGAAATGACCAGAGAGATGAAAAATGACTGGATTTCAGTCTTAGGCTCGGTTCACACTTGTGCGATGCGGGAACGCTGCGAATATGCAGCGTGTTACCGCATCGCATCCACGCATCTAGCAGTTCCCACTGCCATATGCGATACGCAGGGGGTGTCAATTAAACGTTAACGACACCCCCAGTTTGATTGCATATCGCAGTGCGATGTGCAAGTACGCACAGAATCGCATCGCACAAGTGTGAACCACTGTGCGATTTGATTTTGATGCGGCTCAAAAAATGCCTCCTGTGCGTCTTTGGTGCGGATGCAGTGCGAATTCAGCCATACAAAGTGTATGGCTGAAGTTCGCACCGCACATGAGATCGCATGTAATGAAGGAGCAGTGCGCTCCGAATTAAATGCGATCTCTGCAGCCGCACGAGTGTGAAAGGGCACTTAAAAAGCTTTGAAATTACCTGGGAAACTGGCATTGTCTGAAACCGGAAGTGACCTCCTTAAAACCGGAAGTGACATTAAAACACTTTTCTCCTTGACATTTTGGGCTTTAAAGTGTTGTTGTATCCGTTTTGGGGACTTTTGATCCCGTTTTGACACATTTTCTGCCTCCCTAAGCCTTTGGCCAAAGATGTGAACATTTTAAGGGCAAAACCCCCAAAATATGCAAAATGTAATTTTGGGACCATTTTACCTGTGTTTGCTTCCTTTTACAAAGAAATGACCAGAGAGATGAAAAATGACTGGATTTCAGTCTTAGGCTCGGTTCACACTTGTGCGATGCGGGAATGCTGCGAATATGCAGCGTGTTACCGCATCGCATCCACGCATCTAGCAGTTCCCACTGCCATATGCGATACGCAGGGGGTGTCAATTAAACATTAACGACACCCCCAGTTTGATTGCATATCGCAGTGCGATGTGCAAGTACGCACAGAATCGCATCGCACAAGTGTGAACCACTGTGCGATTTGATTTTGATGCGGCTCAAAAAATGCCTCCTGTGCGTCTTTGGTGCGGATGCAGTGCGAATTCAGCCATACAAAGTGTATGGCTGAAATTCGCACCGCACATGAGATCGCATGTAATGAAGGAGCAGTGCGCTCCGAATTAAATGCGATCTCCGCAGCCGCACGAGTGTGAAAGGGCACTTAAAAAGCTTTGAAATTACCTGGGAAACTGGCATTGTCTGAAACCGGAAGTGGCAAACCGGAAGTGACCTCCTTAAAACCGGAAGTGACATTAAAACACTTTTCTCCTTGACATTTTGGGCTTTAAAGTGTTGCTGTATCCGTTTTGGGGACTTTTGATCCCGTTTTGACACATTTCTGCCTCCCTAAGCCTTTGGCCAAAGATGTGAACATTTTAAGGGCAAAACCCCCAAAATATGCAAAATTTAATTTTGGGACCATTTTACCTGTGTTTGCTTCCTTTTACAAAGAAATGACCAGAGAGATGAAAAATGACTGGATTTCAGTCTTAGGCTCGGTTCACACTTGTGCGATGTGGGAACGCTGCGAATATGCAGCGTGTTACCGCATCGCATCCACGCATCTAGCAGTTCCCACTGCCATATGCGATACGCAGGGGGTGTCAATTAAACGTTAACGACACCCCCAGTTTGATTGCATATCGCAGTGCGATCTGCAAGTACGCACAGAATCGCATCGCACAAGTGTGAACCACTGTGCGATTTGATTTTGATGCGGCTCAAAAAATGCCTCCTGTGCGTCTTTGGTGCGGATGCAGTGCGAATTCAGCCATACAAAGTGTATGGCTGAAATTCGCACCGCACATGAGATCGCATGTAATGAAGGAGCAGTGCGCTCCGAATTAAATGCGATCTCCGCAGCCGCACGAGTGTGAAAGGGCACTTAAAAAGCTTTGAAATTACCTGGGAAACTGGCATTGTCTGAAACCGGAAGTGGCAAACCGGAAGTGACCTCCTTAAAACCGGAAGTGACATTAAAACACTTTTCTCCTTGACATTTTGGGCTTTAAAGTGTTGTTGTATCCGTTTTGGGGACTTTTGATCCCGTTTTGACACATTTTCTGCCTCCCTAAGCCTTTGGCCAAAGATGTGAACATTTTAAGGGCAAAACCCCCAAAATATGCAAAATGTAATTTTGGGACCATTTTACCTGTGTTTGCTTCCTTTTACAAAGAAATGACCAGAGAGATGAGAAATGACTGGATTTCAGTCTTAGGCTCGGTTCACACTTGTGCGATGTGGGAACGCTGCGAATATGCAGCGTGTTACCGCATCGCATCCACGCATCTAGCAGTTCCCACTGCCATATGCGATACGCAGGGGGTGTCAATTAAACGTTAACGACACCCCCAGTTTGATTGCATATCGCAGTGCGATCTGCAAGTACGCACAGAATCGCATCGCACAAGTGTAAACCACTGTGCGATTTGATTTTGATGCGGCTCAAAAAATGCCTCCTGTGCGTCTTTGGTGCGGATGCAGTGCGAATTCAGCCATACAAAGTGTATGGCTGAAATTCGCACCGCACATGAGATCGCATGTAATGAAGGAGCAGTGCGCTCCGAATTAAATGCGATCTCCGCAGCCGCACGAGTGTGAAAGGGCACTTAAAAAGCTTTGAAATTACCTGGGAAACTGGCATTGTCTGAAACCGGAAGTGGCAAACCGGAAGTGACCTCCTTAAAACCGGAAGTGACATTAAAACACTTTTCTCCTTGACATTTTGGGCTTTAAAGTGTTGCTGTATCCGTTTTGGGGACTTTTGATCCCGTTTTGACACATTTTCTGCCTCCCTAAGCCTTTGGCCAAAGATGTGAACATTTTAAGGGCAAAACCCCCAAAATATGCAAAATTTAATTTTGGGACCATTTTACCTGTGTTTGCTTCCTTTTACGAAGAAATGACCAGAGAGATGAAAAATGACTGGATTTCAGTCTTAGGCTCGGTTCACACTTGTGCGATGCGGGAACGCTGCGAATATGCAGCGTGTTACCGCATCGCATCCACGCATCTAGCAGTTCCCACTGCCATATGCGATACGCAGGGGGTGTCAATTAAACGTTAACGACACCCCCAGTTTGATTGCATATCGCAGTGCGATGTGCAAGTACGCACAGAATCGCATCGCACAAGTGTGAACCACTGTGCGATTTGATTTTGATGCGGCTCAAAAAATGCCTCCTGTGCGTCTTTGGTGCGGATGCAGTGCGAATTCAGCCATACAAAGTGTATGGCTGAAGTTCGCACCGCACATGAGATCGCATGTAATGAAGGAGCAGTGCGCTCCGAATTAAATGCGATCTCTGCAGCCGCACGAGTGTGAAAGGGCACTTAAAAAGCTTTGAAATTACCTGGGAAACTGGCATTGTCTGAAACCGGAAGTGACCTCCTTAAAACCGGAAGTGACATTAAAACACTTTTCTCCTTGACATTTTGGGCTTTAAAGTGTTGTTGTATCCGTTTTGGGGACTTTTGATCCCGTTTTGACACATTTTCTGCCTCCCTAAGCCTTTGGCCAAAGATGTGAACATTTTAAGGGCAAAACCCCCAAAATATGCAAAATGTAATTTTGGGACCATTTTACCTGTGTTTGCTTCCTTTTACAAAGAAATGACCAGAGAGATGAAAAATGACTGGATTTCAGTCTTAGGCTCGGTTCACACTTGTGCGATGCGGGAATGCTGCGAATATGCAGCGTGTTACCGCATCGCATCCACGCATCTAGCAGTTCCCACTGCCATATGCGATACGCAGGGGGTGTCAATTAAACATTAACGACACCCCCAGTTTGATTGCATATCGCAGTGCGATCTGCAAGTACGCACAGAATCGCATCGCACAAGTGTGAACCACTGTGCGATTTGATTTTGATGCGGCTCAAAAAATGCCTCCTGTGCGTCTTTGGTGCGGATGCAGTGCGAATTCAGCCATACAAAGTGTATGGCTGAAATTCGCACCGCACATGAGATCGCATGTAATGAAGGAGCAGTGCGCTCCGAATTAAATGCGATCTCCGCAGCCGCACGAGTGTGAAAGGGCACTTAAAAAGCTTTGAAATTACCTGGGAAACTGGCATTGTCTGAAACCGGAAGTGGCAAACCGGAAGTGACCTCCTTAAAACCGGAAGTGACATTAAAACACTTTTCTCCTTGACATTTTGGGCTTTAAAGTGTTGTTGTATCCGTTTTGGGGACTTTTGATCCCGTTTTGACACATTTTCTGCCTCCCTAAGCCTTTGGCCAAAGATGTGAACATTTTAAGGGCAAAACCCCCAAAATATGCAAAATTTAATTTTGGGACCATTTTACCTGTGTTTGCTTCCTTTTACAAAGAAATGACCAGAGAGATGAAAAATGACTGGATTTCAGTCTTAGGCTCGGTTCACACTTGTGCGATGCGGGAATGCTGCGAATATGCAGCGTGTTACCGCATCGCATCCACGCATCTAGCAGTTCCCACTGCCATATGCGATACGCAGGGGGTGTCAATTAAACGTTAACGACACCCCCAGTTTGATTGCATATCGCAGTGCGATGTGCAAGTACGCACAGAATCGCATCGCACAAGTGTGAACCACTGTGCGATTTGATTTTGATGCGGCTCAAAAAATGCCTCCTGTGCGTCTTTGGTGCGGATGCAGTGCGAATTCAGCCATACAAAGTGTATGGCTGAAGTTCGCACCGCACATGAGATCGCATGTAATGAAGGAGCAGTGCGCTCCGAATTAAATGCGATCTCCGCAGCCGCACGAGTGTGAAAGGGCACTTAAAAAGCTTTGAAATTACCTGGGAAACTGGCATTGTCTGAAACCGGAAGTGGCAAACCGGAAGTGACCTCCTTAAAACCGGAAGTGACATTAAAACACTTTTCTCCTTGACATTTTGGGCTTTAAAGTGTTGTATCCGTTTTGGGGACTTTTGATCCCGTTTTGACACATTTTCTGCCTCCCTAAGCCTTTGGCCAAAGATGTGAACATTTTAAGGGCAAAACCCCCAAAATATGCAAAATGTAATTTTGGGACCATTTTACCTGTGTTTGCTTCCTTTTACAAAGAAATGACCAGAGAGATGAAAAATGACTGGATTTCAGTCTTAGGCTCGGTTCACACTTGTGCGATGCGGGAACGCTGCGAATATGCAGCGTGTTACCGCATCGCATCCACGCATCTAGCAGTTCCCACTGCCATATGCGATACGCAGGGGGTGTCAATTAAACGTTAACGACACCCCCAGTTTGATTGCATATCGCAGTGCGATCTGCAAGTACGCACAGAATCGCATCGCACAAGTGTGAACCACTGTGCGATTTGATTTTGATGCGGCTCAAAAAATGCCTCCTGTGCGTCTTTGGTGCGGATGCAGTGCGAATTCAGCCATACAAAGTGTATGGCTGAAATTCGCACCGCACATGAGATCGCATGTAATGAAGGAGCAGTGCGCTCCGAATTAAATGCGATCTCCGCAGCCGCACGAGTGTGAAAGGGCACTTAAAAAGCTTTGAAATTACCTGGGAAACTGGCATTGTCTGAAACCGGAAGTGGCAAACCGGAAGTGACCTCCTTAAAACCGGAAGTGACATTAAAACACTTTTCTCCTTGACATTTTGGGCTTTAAAGTGTTGCTGTATCCGTTTTGGGGACTTTTGATCCCGTTTTGACACATTTTCTGCCTCCCTAAGCCTTTGGCCAAAGATGTGAACATTTTAAGGGCAAAACCCCCAAAATATGCAAAATTTAATTTTGGGACCATTTTACCTGTGTTTGCTTCCTTTTACAAAGAAATGACCAGAGAGATGAAAAATGACTGGATTTCAGTCTTAGGCTCGGTTCACACTTGTGCGATGCGGGAACGCTGCGAATATGCAGCGTGTTACCGCATCTCATCCACGCATCTAGCAGTTCCCACTGCCATATGCGATACGCAGGGGGTGTCAATTAAACGTTAACGACACCCCCAGTTTGATTGCATATCGCAGTGCAATGTGCAAGTACGCACAGAATCGCATCGCACAAGTGTGAACCACTGTGCGATTTGATTTTGATGCGGCTCAAAAAATGCCTCCTGTGCGTCTTTGGTGCGGATGCAGTGCGAATTCAGCCATACAAAGTGTATGGCTGAAGTTCGCACCGCACATGAGATCGCATGTAATGAAGGAGCAGTGCGCTCCGAATTAAATGCGATCTCTGCAGCCGCACGAGTGTGAAAGGGCACTTAAAAAGCTTTGAAATTACCTGGGAAACTGGCATTGTCTGAAACCGGAAGTGACCTCCTTAAAACTGGAAGTGACATTAAAACACTTTTCTCCTTGACATTTTGGGCTTTAAAGTGTTGTTGTATCCGTTTTGGGGACTTTTGATCCCGTTTTGACACATTTTCTGCCTCACTAAGCCTTTGGCCAAAGATGTGAACATTTTAAGGGCAAAACCCCCAAAATATGCAAAATGTAATTTTGGGACCATTTTACCTGTGTTTGCTTCCTTTTACAAAGAAATGACCAGAGAGATGAAAAATGACTGGATTTCAGTCTTAGGCTCGGTTCACACTTGTGCGATGCGGGAATGCTGCGAATATGCAGCATGTTACCGCATCGCATCCACGCATCTAGCAGTTCCCACTGCCATATGCGATACGCAGGGGGTGTCAATTAAACATTAACGACACCCCCAGTTTGATTGCATATCGCAGTGCGATCTGCAAGTACGCACAGAATCGCATCGCACAAGTGTGAACCACTGTGCGATTTGATTTTGATGCGGCTCAAAAAATGCCTCCTGTGCGTCTTTGGTGCGGATGCAGTGCGAATTCAGCCATACAAAGTGTATGGCTGAAATTCGCACCGCACATGAGATCGCATGTAATGAAGGAGCAGTGCGCTCCGAATTAAATGCGATCTCCGCAGCCGCACGAGTGTGAAAGGGCACTTAAAAAGCTTTGAAATTACCTGGGAAACTGGCATTGTCTGAAACCGGAAGTGGCAAACCGGAAGTGACCTCCTTAAAACCGGAAGTGACATTAAAACACTTTTCTCCTTGACATTTTGGGCTTTAAAGTGTTGTTGTATCCGTTTTGGGGACTTTTGATCCCGTTTTGACACATTTCTGCCTCCCTAAGCCTTTGGCCAAAGATGTGAACATTTTAAGGGCAAAACCCCCAAAATATGCAAAATGTAATTTTGGGACCATTTTACCTGTGTTTGCTTCCTTTTACAAAGAAATGACCAGAGAGATGAAAAATGACTGGATTTCAGTC
>NW_028119363.1:22500-25000 GCF_965119305.1 Pelophylax lessonae | reverse complement strand
CGCAGCCTCGGCGGACGGAACTTGCGGGTTTTACCGGTCGATATCTCCGGAACCGTAGGCGGCAGGGACACGAAACTCGGTGGGCCGGGGGTCGGGGACCCCCTCTAGGCGAGGTGCGAGTTTGGGGTCCCTGGACCCAAGGGGTCACGAGATAATTTTTCCGGAGGCCCCCCTCGAGGGTGCGGGTCGAGGCCGCCGCCGGCTATACCCCCCGGTGGTCAAAAAGTCGAAAAAGTCCGAGGGGGGGACGTCGGCTCCCGCGCCAGGGCGACCGGCCGCGAAACGGCACCTCGCGCCATGCTGGCCGGGATTCCCAAGCTGGCCGGCGGGACTTTGCCGTTTTTCCGGCCGCGAAACGGCACCTCGCGCCATGCTGGCCGGGCAACCCAAGCTCGCCGCCGGGAGCCTTTGCGGTGGCCGGGGACGCCGCGAGCGGTGTGCCGCGATCTAGCCGGGTCCTGCCGCAGCCTCGGCGGACGGAACTTGCGGTTTTTACCGGTCTATATCTCCGGGACCGTAGGCGGCCGGGACGCGAAACTCGGTGGGCCGGGGTCCAGGACCCCCTCTAGATCCGGTGCAAGTCTGGGGTCTCTGGGTGCAACGGGCGAGGAGCGGCGGGCTCCCGAATACCGGCGGTCCCCTGCCGGGGACGCTGCGGGCGTCGAGCCGCGATTTAGCCGCGGATTCCCGCAGCCTCGGCGGATGGAACTTGCGGTTTTTACCGGTCGATATCTCCGGACCCCGGGGCGAGGGGGGGGTTCGAGCTCCGCGTTTTACGTGGCCAGGGGCCGGGCGAGGTCCCTGAAAAATTTTGGGTCCCTAGCTGGAAGCGGAGGGGGAGAACCGGCCCCGGACGCGGGAGCCCCCGGCGGCCGGGGAGGCAGCGGGCGTCGAGCCGCGATTAAGCCGCGGCTTGCCGCAGCCCCGGCGGACGGAGCTTGCGGTTTTTACCGGTCGATATCTCCGGAACCGTAGGCGGCAGGGACACGAAACTCGGTGGGCCGGGGGTCGGGGACCCCCTCTAGGTGAGGTGCGAGTTTGGGGTCCCTGGACCAAAGGGGTCACGAGATAATTTTTCCGGAGGCCCCCCTCGAGGGTGCGGGTCGAGGCCGCCGCCGGCTATACCCCCCGGTGGTCAAAAAGTCGAAAAAGTCCGAGGGGGGGACGTCGGCTCCCGCGCCAGGGCGACCGGCCGCGAAACGGCACCTCGCGCCATGCTGGCCGGGATTCCCAAGCTGGCCGGCGGGACTTTGCCGTTTTTCCGGCCGCGAAACGGCACCTCGCGCCATGCTGGCCGGGACTCCCAAGCTGGCCGGCGGGACTTTGCCGTTTTTCCGGCCGCGAAACGGCACCTCGCGCCATGCTGGCCGGGATTCCCAAGCTGGCCGGCGGGACTTTGCCGTTTTTCCGGCCGCGAAACGGCACCTCGCGCCATGCTGGCCGGGACTCCCAAGCTGGCCGGCGGGACTTTGCCGTTTTTCCGGCCGCGAAACGGCACCTCGCGCCATGCTGGCCGGGATTCCCAAGCTGGCCGGCGGGACTTTGCCGTTTTTCCGGCCGCGAAGCGGCACCTCGCGCCATGCTGGCCGGGCAACCCAAGCTCGCCGCCGGGAGCCTTTGCGGTGGCCGGGGACGCCGCGAGCGGTGTGCCGCGATCTAGCCGGGTCCTGCCGCAGCCTCGGCGGACGGAACTTGCGGGTTTTACCGGTCGATATCTCCGGAACCGTAGGCGGCAGGGACACGAAACTCGGTGGGCCGGGGGTCGGGGACCCCCTCTAGGCGAGGTGCGAGTTTGGGGTCCCTGGACCCAAGGGGTCACGAGATAATTTTTCCGGAGGCCCCCCTCGAGGGTGCGGGTCGAGGCCGCCGCCGGCTATACCCCCCGGTGGTCAAAAAGTCGAAAAAGTCCGAGGGGGGGGACGTCGGCTCCCGCGCCAGGGCGACCGGCCGCGAAACGGCACCTCGCGCCATGCTGGCCGGTCCCCCCAAGCTGGCCGCCGGGACTCTGCCGTTTTCCGGCCGCGCGCCATGCTGGCCGGGCTTCCCAAGCTGGCCGGGGGGACTTTGCCGTTTTTCCGGCCGCGAAACGGCACCCCGCGCCATGCTGGCCGGTCACCCAAGCTGGCCGGCGGGACTCTGCCGTTTTCCGGCCGCGCGCCATGCTGGCCGGGCTTCCCAAGCTGGCCGGCGGGACTTTGCCGTTTTTCCGGCCGCGAAACGGCACCCCGCGCCATGCTGGCCGGGCTTCCCAAGCTGGCCGGCGGGACTTTGCCGGTTTCCGGCCGCGCGCCATGCGGCCGGGCTTCCCAAGCTGGCCGGCGGGACTTTGCCGTTTTCCGGCCGCGCGCCATGCTGGCCGGGCTTCCCAAGCTGGCCGGCGGGACTTTGCCGTTTATCCGGCCGCGAAACGGCACCCCGCGCCATGCTGGCCGGTCCACCCAAGCTGGCCGGCGGGACTCTGCCGTTTTCCGGCCGCGCGCCATGCTGGCCGGGCTTCCCA
>NW_028119363.1:10000-12500 GCF_965119305.1 Pelophylax lessonae | reverse complement strand
ACGTCGGCTCCCGCGCCAGGGCGACCGGCCGCGAAACGGCACCTCGCGCCATGCTGGCCGGGATTCCCAAGCTGGCCGGCGGGACTTTGCCGTTTTTCCGGCCGCGAAACGGCACCTCGCGCCATGCTGGCCGGGCAACCCAAGCTCGCCGCCGGGAGCCTTTGCGGTGGCCGGGGACGCCGCGAGCGGTGTGCCGCGATCTAGCCGGGTCCTGCCGCAGCCTCGGCGGACGGAACTTGCGGTTTTTACCGGTCTATATCTCCGGGACCGTAGGCGGCCGGGACGCGAAACTCGGTGGGCCGGGGGTCCAGGACCCCCTCTAGATCCGGTGCAAGTCTGGGGTCTCTGGGTGCAACGGGCGAGGAGCGGCGGGCTCCCGAATACCGGCGGTCCCCTGCCGGGGACGCTGCGGGCGTCGAGCCGCGATTTAGCCGCGGATTCCCGCAGCCTCGGCGGATGGAACTTGCGGTTTTTACCGGTCGATATCTCCGGACCCCGGGGCGAGGGGGGGGTTCGAGCTCCGCGTTTTACGTGGCCAGGGGGCCGGGCGAGGTCCCTGAAAAATTTGGGGTCCCTAGCTGGAAGCGGAGGGGGAGAACCGGCCCCGGACGCGGGAGCCCCCGGCGGCCGGGGAGGCAGCGGGCGTCGAGCCGCGATTAAGCCGCGGCTTGCCGCAGCCCCGGCGGACGGAGCTTGCGGTTTTTACCGGTCGATATCTCCGGAACCGTAGGCGGCAGGGACACGAAACTCGGTGGGCCGGGGGTCGGGGACCCCCTCTAGGTGAGGTGCGAGTTTGGGGTCCCTGGACCAAAGGGGTCACGAGATAATTTTTCCGGAGGCCCCCCTCGAGGGTGCGGGTCGAGGCCGCCGCCGGCTATACCCCCCGGTGGTCAAAAAGTCGAAAAAGTCCGAGGGGGGGACGTCGGCTCCCGCGCCAGGGCGACCGGCCGCGAAACGGCACCTCGCGCCATGCTGGCCGGGATTCCCAAGCTGGCCGGCGGGACTTTGCCGTTTTTCCGGCCGCGAAACGGCACCTCGCGCCATGCTGGCCGGGACTCCCAAGCTGGCCGGCGGGACTTTGCCGTTTTTCCGGCCGCGAAACGGCACCTCGCGCCATGCTGGCCGGGATTCCCAAGCTGGCCGGCGGGACTTTGCCGTTTTTCCGGCCGCGAAACGGCACCTCGCGCCATGCTGGCCGGGACTCCCAAGCTGGCCGGCGGGACTTTGCCGTTTTTCCGGCCGCGAAACGGCACCTCGCGCCATGCTGGCCGGGATTCCCAAGCTGGCCGGCGGGACTTTGCCGTTTTTTCCGGCCGCGAAGCGGCACCTCGCGCCATGCTGGCCGGGCAACCCAAGCTCGCCGCCGGGAGCCTTTGCGGTGGCCGGGGACGCCGCGAGCGGTGTGCCGCGATCTAGCCGGGTCCTGCCGCAGCCTCGGCGGACGGAACTTGCGGGTTTTACCGGTCGATATCTCCGGAACCGTAGGCGGCAGGGACACGAAACTCGGTGGGCCGGGGGTCGGGGACCCCCTCTAGGCGAGGTGCGAGTTTGGGGTCCCTGGACCCAAGGGGTCACGAGATAATTTTTCCGGAGGCCCCCCTCGAGGGTGCGGGTCGAGGCCGCCGCCGGCTATACCCCCCGGTGGTCAAAAAGTCGAAAAAGTCCGAGGGGGGGGACGTCGGCTCCCGCGCCAGGGCGACCGGCCGCGAAACGGCACCTCGCGCCATGCTGGCCGGTCCCCCCAAGCTGGCCGCCGGGACTCTGCCGTTTTCCGGCCGCGCGCCATGCTGGCCGGGCTTCCCAAGCTGGCCGGGGGGACTTTGCCGTTTTTCCGGCCGCGAAACGGCACCCCGCGCCATGCTGGCCGGTCCACCCAAGCTGGCCGGCGGGACTCTGCCGTTTTCCGGCCGCGCGCCATGCTGGCCGGGCTTCCCAAGCTGGCCGGCGGGACTTTGCCGTTTTTCCGGCCGCGAAACGGCACCCCGCGCCATGCTGGCCGGGCTTCCCAAGCTGGCCGGCGGGACTTTGCCGGTTTCCGGCCGCGCGCCATGCTGGCCGGGCTTCCCAAGCTGGCCGGCGGGACTTTGCCGTTTTCCGGCCGCGCGCCATGCTGGCCGGGCTTCCCAAGCTGGCCGGCGGGAATTTGCCGTTTATCCGGCCGCGAAACGGCACCCCGCGCCATGCTGGCCGGTCCACCCAAGCTGGCCGGCGGGACTCTGCCGTTTTCCGGCCGCGCGCCATGCTGGCCGGGCTTCCCAAGCTGGCCGGCGGGACTTTGCCGTTTTTCCGGCGCGCGAAACGGCACCGCGCGCCATGCTGGCCGGGCTTCCCAAGCTGGCCGGCGGGACTTAGCGTGATTTTCCGCCGGCGGGCCGCGGAAGTCGCGGATGAGGACGGATTTGCCTGCCGCGGCCGGCCGGGAGTTCCAGGGGAGCGGACCGAAATTCCGGTTTTCGGCCGGTCGCGCCTGGAACTCCGGTCGGGAAGGGGGTCGGAGGGA
>NW_028119364.1:0-31407 GCF_965119305.1 Pelophylax lessonae | reverse complement strand
GATTGGTCATGGTGAGATGGGTGAAGTACACCAGTGACCAGGAGGTATGTACCTTACCAGGGTAGATTGGTCCTGGTGAGATGGGTGAAGTACACCAGTGACCAGGAGGTATGTACCTTACCAGGGTGGATTGGTCATGGTGAGATGGGTGAAGTACACCAGTGACCAGGAGGTATGTACCTTACCAGGGGGGATTGGTCATGGTGAGATGGGTGAAGTACACCAGTGACCAGGAGGTATGTACCTTACCAGGGTGGATTGGTCATGGTGAGATGGGTGAAGTACCAGTGACCAGGAGGTATGTACCTTACCAGGGTAGATTGGTCATGGTGAGATGGGTGAAGTACCAGTGACCAGGAGGTATGTACCTTACCAGGGTAGATTGGTCATGGTGAGATGGGTAGGTAATCTATGTACAGAGGTGGGTGGAGTACATCAGTGACCAGGAGGTATGTACCTACCAGGGTGATTTGGTCATAATGAGCAAGGACCCTCTTACCTCTAGATTATTCTGTAGATTACTTCTACATGGGATAACTGGCTATGGCAATGGATGGAAGATGGTAGAGGTGGGTGGTCACAAAGGCGTTATGTAGTATACCTCCTCTGTGGTAATGGAAGATGGCAGACCGGGGCCATGGAAGAGGGGTGTAGAATACCCCCTCTGTGGTAATGGAAGATGGCAGATCGGGGGCCATGGAAGAGGGGTGTAGAATACCTCCTCTGTGGTAATGGAAGATGGCAGACCGGGGGCCATGGAAGAGGGGTGTAGAATACCCCCTCTGTGGTAATGGAAGATGGCAGACCTGGGCCATAGAAGAGGGGTGTAGAATACCTTTTGTATTTGTATGTAAATTTCCTTGTGGTTGGTGGACAGTAGATTTCAGAAACCAGTCAGCCCAATGTAGGACACCAGTTGTTACTGGTGGAATGTTCCCAGCCTTGTATACCATGTAGAGTTGAACCGATGTCTCTGTGTTGGTTGTTGTGGAGTATTTCCCGGTCCTCTGTATTGGTTGATGTTGTGGAGTATTTCCCTGTCCTCTGTATTGGTTGATGTTGTGGAGTATTTCCCGGTCCTCTGTATTGGTTGATGTGGAGTATTTCCCGGTCCTCTGTATTGGTTGATGTTGTGGAGTATTTCCCGGTCCTCTGTATTGGTTGATGTTGTGGAGTATTTCCCAGTCCTCTGTATTGGTTTGGTTGATGTTGTGGAGTATTTCCCAGTCCTCTGTATTGGTTGATGTTGTGGAGTATTTCCCGGTCCTCTGTATTGGTTGATGTTGTGGAGTATTTCCCGGTCCTCTGTATTGGTTGATGTTGTGGAGTATTTCCCGGTCCTCTGTATTGGTTGATGTTGTGGAGTATTTCCCGGTCCTCTGTATTGGTTGGTGTTGTGGAGTATTTCCCGGTCCTCTGTATTGGTTGATGTTGTGGAGTATTTCCCAGTCCTCTGTATTGGTTGATGTTGTGGAGTATTTCCCAGTCCTCTGTATTGGTTGATGTTGTGGAGTATTTCCCGGTCCTTTGTATTGGTTGATGTTGTGGAGTATTTCCCGGTCCTCTGTATTGGTTGATGTTGTGGAGTATTTCCCGGTCCTCTGTATTGGTTGATGTTGTGGAGTATTTCCCGGTCCTCTGTATTGGTTGATGTTGTGGAGTATTTCCCGGTCCTCTGTATTGGTTGATGTTGTGGAGTATTTCCCGGTCCTCTGTATTGGTTGATGTTGGAGTATTTCCCGGTCCTCTGTATTGGTTGATGTGGAGTATTTCCCGGTCCTCTGTATTGGTTGATGTTGTGGAGTATTTCCCGGTCCTCTGTATTGGTTGATGTGGTGGAGTATTTCCCGGTCCTCTGTATTGGTTGATGTTGTGGAGTATTTCCCGGTCCTCTGTATTGGTTGATGTTGTGGAGTATTTCCCGGTCCTCTGTATTGGTTTGGTTGATGTTGTGGAGTATTTCCCGGTCCTCTGTATTGGTTTGGTTGATGTTGTGGAGTATTTCCCGGTCCTCTGTATTGGTTTGGTTGATGTTGTGGAGTATTTCCCTGTCCTCTGTATTGGTTGATGTTGTGGAGTATTTCCCGGTCCTCTGTATTGGTTGATGTTGTGGAGTATTTCCCAGTCCTCTGTATTGGTTTGGTTGATGTTGTGGAGTATTTCCCAGTCCTCTGTATTGGTTTGGTTGATGTTGTGGAGTATTTCCCGGTCCTCTGTATTGGTTGATGTTGTGGAGTATTTCCCTGTCCTCTGTATTGGTTGATGTTGTGGAGTATTTCCCAGTCCTCTGTATTGGTTGATGTTGTGGAGTATTTCCCGGTCCTCTGTATTGGTTGATGTTGTGGAGTATTTCCCGGTCCTCTGTATTGGTTGATGTTGTGGAGTATTTCCCGGTCCTCTGTATTGGTTGATGTTGTGGAGTATTTCCCGGTCCTCTGTATTGGTTGATGTTGTGGAGTATTTCCCGGTCCTCTGTATTGGTTGATGTTGTGGAGTATTTCCCAGTCCTCTGTATTGGTTGATGTTGTGGAGTATTTCCCAGTCCTCTGTATTGGTTGATGTTGTGGAGTATTTCCCTGTCCTCTGTATTGGTTGATGTTGTGGAGTATTTCCCGGTCCTCTGTATTGGTTGATGTTGTGGAGTATTTCCCGGTCCTCTGTATTGGTTGATGTTGGAGTATTTCCCTGTCCTCTGTATTGGTTGAGGTTGTGGAGTATTTCCCGGTCCTCTGTATTGGTTGATGTTGTGGAGTATTTCCCGGTCCTCTGTATTGGTTGATGTTGTGGAGTATTTCCCGGTCCTCTGTATTGGTTGATGTTGTGGAGTATTTCCCGGTCCTCTGTATTGGTTGATGTTGTGGAGTATTTCCCGGTCCTCTGTATTGGTTGATGTTGGAGTATTTCCCGGTCCTCTGTATTGGTTGATGTGGAGTATTTCCCGGTCCTCTGTATTGGTTGATGTTGTGGAGTATTTCCCGGTCCTCTGTATTGGTTGATGTGGAGTATTTCCCGGTCCTCTGTATTGGTTGAGGTTGTGGAGTATTTCCCGGTCCTCTGTATTGGTTTAGGTTGTGGAGTATTTCCCGGTCCTCTGTATTGGTTGATGTTGTGGAGTATTTCCCGGTCCTCTGTATTGGTTGATGTTGGAGTATTTCCCGGTCCTCTGTATTGGTTGATGTTGTGGAGTATTTCCCTGTCCTCTGTATTGGTTGATGATGTGGAGTATTTCCCGGTCCTCTGTATTGGTTGATGTTGTGGAGTATTTCCCGGTCCTCTGTATTGGTTGATGTCGGAGTATTTCCCGGTCCTCTGTATTGGTTGATGATGTGGAGTATTTCCTGGTCCTCTGTATTGGTTGAGGTTGTGGAGTATTTCCCGGTCCTCTGTATTGGTTTAGGTTGTGGAGTATTTCCCGGTCCTCTGTATTGGTTGATGTTGTGGAGTATTTCCCGGTCCTCTGTATTGGTTTAGGTTGTGGAGTATTTCCCGGTCCTCTGTATTGGTTGAGGTTGTGGAGTATTTCCCGGTCCTCTGTATTGGTTGAGGTTGTGGAGTATTTCCCGGTCCTCTGTAACCTTTGTTGCGTTGTTTCCAGGTGGCGGTGTGTAATCTGGCCTCCATCGCTCTGAACATGTATGTGACCTCTGATCGCACGTATGACTTTAAGAAGCTGTCGGACGTCACTAAAGTCATAGTCCGGAATCTGAACAAGATCATCGATATTAACTTCTACCCAGTCCCTGAGGTAAGCCTACCCCCCCCACCCCGGGGTCCCTCCTTTCCGCCCCCCCCATCCCTGCAGTCCCGCCTCTTCAGGAACTGGTCCTCTGTATTCAGTGTTGTATCTTTTCTGATGGCAGGCGGAATACTCCAACAAGAGGCACCGTCCTATCGGGATTGGAGTCCAGGGTCTGGCAGATGCCTTCATCCTCATGCGGTACCCATTTGAGAGCCCAGAAGCCCAATTACTGAACAAACAGATTTTTGAGACCATTTACTTTGCTGCCCTGGAGTCCAGCTGTGATCTGGCCAAGGAGCTCGGGCCCTACGAGACCTACCAGGGGAGCCCCGTCAGCAAAGGGGTAAGATGTGGTCACATTGGGGAGGAGGAACTTTCCTGCCTCTTCCGCTCATGGCTCAACGTCTCCTCTCTCCTCAGATCCTGCAGCCGGATATGTGGAATGTCACCCCCACCGAGCTCTGGGATTGGGCGCCTCTGAGACAGAAGATTGCCAAGTAAGTTGCCAGATCCCTCCTACTCTGCATGGTTTTCCTTCACTAACCCAATCCTATCCCTTTACGGGTGAGTGTGGGGTGTAGGTTACCCCCCTTCTATGTATGGCTGAGTGTGTGGGGTGTAGGTTGCCCCTCCCCCTTCTCTGTAGGGCTGAGTGTGGGGTGTAGGTTGCCCCTCCCCCTTCTCTGTAGGGCTGAGTGTGGGGTGTAGGTTGCCCCTCCCCCTTCTCTGTAGGGCTGAGTGTGGGGTGTAGGTTGCCCCTCCCCCTTCTCTGTAGGGCTGAGTGTGTGGGGTTACCCCCCTTTCTCTGTAGGGCTGAATGCAGGCACCTCCCCCCTGCTGTTTCCCCATTTCTCCAGTAATAAAGATGGCGGTCTCTCAAACTTTGCTGACCCCTCGTCTTGTTGTAGGCACGGTGTTAGGAACAGTCTGCTGGTCGCTCCGATGCCGACTGCATCCACGGCACAGATCCTGGGGAACAACGAATCCATCGAGCCGTACACCAGCAATATCTACACCCGCCGAGTCCTATCTGGGGAGTTCCAGGTAAGAGGAGCTTCTCTAACCCTTGGGTTCCCCTGTGATGTCAGGGAGTCGTATAAAGCCCATATTATTTTATACATATTGTTCTACTGGGCAACCTAGCGGCCATTTTGTCTTGGGGTGAATGAAAGTTAATTTCCTTTACAGAGAGTCTGAAGTCTCAGCAAAAGATTTTTCTTTCGTCCACCGATGGACGTAGCTGCTGCCGCTTGGGTAATAAGCCCCTCCCACTAGGAGTGACCAGGCAAAGAAAAATGTGTTGACACACCCAGGAGGCGGTACCCCCAGGCTATTACCCTCAGTCTCACGACTGCATTTCCAGTTTTAGCTGCCTGGTCTTAGGAGTGGCCAAACGGCTCCCTGCTGGGACGTTTGTCCTGGCTGCCTTTTTTAAACGTCATAAAGGGAACCTTTTTTTTTTTCCTTTTTGGATTTTTTATTTTATTTTTGAAGCTGCTGACTCCGGTTCCTGATGGATCTGCCGGCTGGGTTTCGGACTGGCTATACAAGAGCCTTACGCTCTCCCAGTTCGTGCCCGCGAGTGCTTGCAGATTGTAGCTCCACGCTTGGTCTTCATAGCGTCTATAGTCCCTGTGAACCTTAAACTCAATACTGAATTCCGGCAATTTGGAAAACAAGGGTGATTTGTTTTATTTACATGGAGATAAGTACAGAGTTCAGACAAGCAGTCTGTCTATGCCTCGTGCCTCAAATCTACAAAGACAATAGAACATGAACTTATAGTAATGAATATGTATGAGGTATAGGTGTGTTCTGGGCTGATCCAAGGTGTAATAGTATATTTCATCCAATCAACGTCCACTTCTTATGGTAAAGTATCGGATAACCAGCTGTCCTCATCCTTTAGCTGCAATCTCTCCGGTCAGAGCTGGTTCTGGAAATCGGTCTTTGGAATGTAGCATCCTGCTTCCTTATCTCTCAAGGTTTTTTAAAGTTGTAGGAATAAGAAACACACAAACCCCTTTCATTAAGGGGAGGGGGGTATAGAAACATTCACTAGAAAATAGGTTTTCCTAAAGCATCACTCTAACTACTGCGATATATATATGTATTACCTCCATCTACATTTCTAGGTTCATATATATATACTATGGCTCCCAAGGTGCGATTGTCCCAGTTCCTCATCAGGAACGCCTTTGAGGTTTTTCTTTTCTTTTTCAATAATTTTTGAGTTTTTTATGCATAAACATCAGAACAATAACAGAGTGCCATGTAGGGGCAAGGCTATCACTGCAACAAGCTGTAACAGTACCCAAGGCAAACAAAACAGTGGTTACCCACACAACTGTCGAACAGAAACACATAAGATATGCTACACAAGCGTAAATCCCCTGAGCGGGTAAAAGAGCACATGTTTGCAGTAACAGGCCCTCGTGAGGGAGCCCCCAGTGATAAATAGAAAAATACAATAAAGACAAAGAAAAAAGGGTAAGAGGAAGAGAGAAAAAGAAGTAGGAAAAAGAGTGGACCCAGCTCCGCGCCCCGCCCTCCTGCCCCATAGACCGCTCTCAAGCCGGCCCTGTCAGATAGTTGAGCCATGGCTCCCATACTTTGTCAAAGTTACGCATCTTGTCTAGTTGAGCCGACAGCCTTTCATTCACCATAATCCAGGGCAATTTATGCCTCAGCTGCTCGAACGGGACGACAGGAGACCTCCAGGACCTGGCAATAGTAATTTTTGCTGCAGTAAAAATAAAGGTAATAAGCCTCCTCTGTGCCTTCGTGGCCGTCTCTACCTTCCGACACAGGAGGGCCTGTTGCGGAGATTTAACTAGGTTAACCTGTGTCAGGGTGTACACAAAATTGTACACCCTGATCCAGAAACATCTCACCTTAGGGCACTGCCACCGCCTTTGAGGTTTTTATTCAAACCTGTTTACCGTTCCCTGGAAGGAGGGCAAATTGCGTCTAATCCTGGACCTCAAACGGTTAAACCGTTCAGAAGTTTCGCATGGAGTCCCTACGTTCAGTGGTGGCGTTCCTGCATCAGGGGGAACTGTTGGCTTCGGTTGATATCAAGGATGCCTATCCCCATGTTCCCATTTGTCAGGCCCATCAACGGTTCCTCTGTTTTGCGGTGGGCCAGGACCATTTTCAATTTGTAGCATTGCCGTTTGGGCTTGCTTCTGCTCCCAGGGTCTTCACCAAGGTGTTGGCCCCTAAACTGGCTTTGCTTCGGCAGAAAGGCATAGCCATTCTTGGTTATATGGACGATCTCCTGATCCGAGCAGATTCTGCTGTGCAATTGGAACGGGATTTGGAGGTGTGTCATGGAAATAGGGCTTGGAGAATAGAAACCTGCTTCAGTGCGCTCAAGATGATTACGCACCAAGCTCCATTAATAGCTTGTACTGAAAAGTACAATTGCACCGCTCTTTTGCATAAGAGATAACAATTGGGGGGGGGGGGCGGGTGCTGGGCACTCTAACCATTCAAGGTACCTGGACGATGGAGGAATCCAATCTTCCGATCAATGTATTGGAACGGAGGGCAATAAAGTTGAGCCTGCTTCATTGGACGGATGCTCTCAAGGGGTGTCCAGTCCGGGTCCAGTCGGACAATGTCACGGCCCTGGCATATGCCAATCATCAAGGGGGCACCCGGTGCGCTGGGTGGAGTCTTACGTTCTGCCCCTGTCCGCCGTGTACATTCCCGGCGTAGACAACTGGCAGGCGGATTACCACTGGTTTCACCAGTTGTCTCCGGTGGGGAACCCCGGATGTGGATTTGTTTGCCTCAAGGCAAAACAGAAAAGTTCCAAGTTTGTGGCTCGGTCCAGAGATCCTCTGGCCGATGCGGTGGATGCCCTCGTGGCTCCCTGGAGTCAGTACAGGCTCCTTTATGCGTTTCCTCTGCTGAATCTCTTGCCTCGTCTCCTCCGCAGGGTTGAGCTGGAGGGGATTTAGTGGATTCTGGTAGCACCAGATTGGCCCCCGGAGATTCTGGTACACCGACGTGATTCGGCTATGGGTGGCAGGTCCATGGGCACTTCCTCTGTGGGAAGATCTTCTGTCGCAGGGTCCCATCTTATATCCTGCTTTATGGTCGCTGGCTTTAACAGCTTGGCTGTTGAGAGAAAGGTGTTGGACAGTGGTCTGTCCGACTCATTGATCCCTACCTTACTCAAGGCCAGGAAGTCCACTTCAAGGAAGATCTATCACCGTACTTGGAAAGCATACATTGCCTGGTGTGAGGCGTCCCTTCTTCATCCCTGGTCCTTTGCTGTCAGCAGGATCCTGGCTTTTTTGCAGAAAGGGAGACCAACGCTTGGCTTTGGGCACTCCTAAGTGTCAGGTCTCTGCCTTGGCTGTGTATTTACGACGTCCGTTGGCTACTCACTCTTTAATTCATACTTTTCTTCAGGGGGTTTGGCATTTGGCTCCCCCCCCCCCCCCCCCCCCCCCAAGTTCCCCGGTGCCTCCTTGAGACCTTAATTTGGTTCTGTCGGTTCTTCAGCATCCTCCTTTTGAGAACATTCGGCGCATTTCATTACTTGACTTGTCGCAGAAGGTTGCCTTCCTAGTGGCGGTCACCTCTGCTCGTGGGGTGTCTGAACTGGTGGCATTGTGTCTTGCCGTTCCCCCGTATCTGGTGATACGTAGGGATAAGGTGGTGTTGCGACCTAATCTGTCGTTCCTGCCTAAGGTTGTTTCTGATTTTCATCTGAGTGAAGACCTAGTGCTCCCGTCACTCTGTCCGAAACCTTCCCATCCCAAGGAGGTTCGGGCGATGCGAGTGTATCTGGAGGTTACGGAGTCCTTTCGTCGGTCGGACTCTCTGTGAATACGGATGGACCCCGGAAGGGTCAGGCTGCGTCTGCAGCGACCATCTCCCAATGGATCAGACAGACGGTGGTGAAGGCGTATTCTCTTAAGGGCAAGGTTCCGCCTTTCCCTGTCACTGCTCACTCTACGCAGGTGTTGAGTGCCTCCTGGGCCTTCCGCCATCAAGCGTCGGTGCTGCAGGTTTGTAAGGCGGCCACTTGGTCGTCCGTACACACATTCACCAAGTTTTACAGAAGATGTGCTGGCGTCTGCAGATGCGTCCTTTGGCCGCAAGGTGTTGCAGGCCGCCGTGTAAGGAGCGTTTTATTTTTCGCTCCTCCTTTATGGTTTTTGTTACTTTTGAGCCGCAGTTGTTGTTGGGCTCCATGTTTTATTGTTGGCTGTTAGCCATGGGAATTGCATTCCTTTTTTGTTTTTTTTTTGTTTTTTCTTTTCCCACCCCTCAGTGGTTACTGCTTTTCGACGTCCCAATCGTCTATGAATAAGCAGCAGCTATGTCTGTCGGTGGACGAAAGAGAAAATGGGATTTTTGTACTTACCGTAAAATCCATTTCTGTGAGCCCACCGCCGGCCGTAGCCTCCCACCGCCGGACGTAGCTCCCACCCCTCTGTTTTTCTGAGGGTTTTTTGGTTATTCTCCACTGCTTGCAACTAAACTGGAAATGCAGTTGTGAAGCCGAGGGTAATAGCCTGGGGGTACCACCTCCTGGGGGGTGTCAAAACATTTTGCTCTGCCTGGTCACTCCTCGTGGGAGGGGCTTATTACCCAACCATCTGAATAAGCAGCAGCTACATCCGTCGGACTCAGAGAAATGGGATTTTACGGTAAGTACAAAAATCCCTTTTTTTTTTTTTTTTTTTTCCCCCCTTTAAGCCGTAAATGACATCTCACCAGATAGTCCAGCCAGAAGGACCCCAGATACTAATGAGGGTGATATTTGAAGCCTTATCTGTGTTTCACAATGGACAATGTTCACTATATTTTGAGGGCTCATTTAAAATATTCTTGAGGAAACCTTAATTATAGTGATTGTTTTAGCAACAACAATATTATGTCATATTATGTGTGGCCTATATACAGTTCTAGGAATGCCTTGTATATTATGGTTTTGTTATGTATAATTGCTAAGTACGAATTCCACTTAAGTTGCTTTACTCATAGGGAACGTGTTTATATTAAGTTTATTTTACGTCTTGTATAAATCCTACACACCAGACACTTTTCTTTGACACAATGGTGGCATGATGGTATCCCACACAAGATTTAAATTTTTTTTTTCCTAGACTAAGGCCAAAAGGTTTTTTCCTAGACTAAGGCCAAAAGGTTTTTTCCTAGACTAAGGCCAAAAGGTTTTTTCCTAGACTAAGGCCAAAAGGTTTTTTCCTAGACTAAGGCCAAAAGGTTTTTTCCTAGACTAAGGCCAAAAGGTTTTTTCCTAGACTAAGGCCAAAAGGTTTTTTCCTAGACTAAGGCCAAAAGGTTTTTTCCTAGACTAAGGCCAAAAGGTTTTTTCCTAGACTAAGGCCAAAAGGTTTTTTCCTAGACTAAGGCCAAAAGGTTTTTTCCTAGACTAAGGCCAAAAGGTTTTTTCCTAGACTAAGGCCAAAAGGTTTTTTCCTAGACTAAGGCCAAAAGGTTTTTTCCTAGACTAAGGCCAAAAGGTTTTTTCCTAGACTAAGGCCAAAAGGTTTTTTCCTAGACTAAGGCCAAAAGGTTTTTTCCTAGACTAAGGCCAAAAGGTTTTTTCCTAGACTAAGGCCAAAAGGTTTTTTCCTAGACTAAGGCCAAAAGGTTTTTTCCTAGACTAAGGCCAAAAGGTTTTTTCCTAGACTAAGGCCAAAAGGTTTTTTCCTAGACTAAGGCCAAAAGGTTTTTTCCTAGACTAAGGCCAAAAGGTTTTTTCCTAGACTAAGGCCAAAAGGTTTTTTCCTAGACTAAGGCCAAAAGGTTTTTTCCTAGACTAAGGCCAAAAGGTTTTTTCCTAGACTAAGGCCAAAAGGTTTTTTCCTAGACTAAGGCCAAAAGGTTTTTTCCTAGACTAAGGCCAAAAGGTTTTTTCCTAGACTAAGGCCAAAAGGTTTTTTCCTAGACTAAGGCCAAAAGGTTTTTTCCTAGACTAAGGCCAAAAGGTTTTTTCCTAGACTAAGGCCAAAAGGTTTTTTCCTAGACTAAGGCCAAAAGGTTTTTTCCTAGACTAAGGCCAAAAGGTTTTTTCCTAGACTAAGGCCAAAAGGTTTTTTCCTAGACTAAGGCCAAAAGGTTATCTTTGAGAAAATAATTAAATTCAATGTCCGAACTTCGATCGTAATCCAACAGCGCCCCCTGGTGATTGTTCAAAGTTTTGTCCGAGTTATAGAAACTTGGCAAATAAGCTCCTTTTTGAGGTATTTGTTATGGAAACCAAGATTCCCCGCCTACGTTTCCTATAGGATAAAAGTTCCATGTCAGATGGGAGGAGAATTGAACAGACCAGGAAAGGAATAGGAAAGGAGGTTCTGGGACATTGATGGGTGATATTTGATGCTGAAGCTATACAAGCGTGACATCCCAGGCAACAGAAATAGAAGTTTGTTTGGTAAAGTATATTTCTCTTACGTCCTCCGACAGTCGCCGCCTCTTCATATTCGTCACTAATGGGGTTATTGACCTTTTCTCCGTAGGAGTAGCTAAGCAACAGAATATATTAATATCAAAGCTTTTAGCCTATCCCACCCCCAGGGGGTGGTCCCCTCACTCCATACCTCCCTGCTTCCTGCATACCAACTCAGTTTCTAATGCCTAGCTCAGGAGTATGCAGGCTGTTCCTGTGCTGGGGCTCTTAGTCTCAGCTTCTTTTCTCTTTTTGATTTTATTTGAAGTTTTTTCTCTTTCTTTTACTTAGCTGTTTATTTTCAGCGTTAGTTAGTTTCTTCTGATGAAGATGATCGTGCGGAACTGGGTCTGTCTGGCCACCCTGGATCCCAGGGCTCAGGGCCAGGGGCTTCCCAGCCTGCCATTGAGCGTTCAGCTTAGGTTTTGCCCTGGCACATTGAACGACCCATCCCTGTTCGCTGCAGGGATGCTATCGGTGAGGTGGCTACCTCACTGGACGCCATTGCGGTTTCGCACCGCAGTTCAGCTGCGTCATGCTTGCGACACTCCCTGTCCTCAGTGCAGCGGTTTGGTCGCTGGAGCAGGCTCCCCACGCCATCCGGACTGGTAAGTAACTCTATGTGGGGACCTGTCTATTTGGGTGTCAGTCTGGGACTGTGTGACTCTGCATGTCTGTGTGACTGCTGTGCTCCCTGTCAGTTCCTGTGTGGACTTGCTGCCTGTGTGTGGGCTGTGAAGGGGGGGGCTCTCCTGCTCTGCTGGGTGTCATAGTGAAGCAGTCAGATTTTGGGCATGCTGTGCAGCGATCGCTGCGGCGATCTGCCATTTTTTTGAGGCAAAATCATGGTGGCAGGTCCTCTGAGGTACTGCACGGCGTTTTTGGCACCAAACGCCGCCATTTTGAGCGGCGATCGATCAGGCCACATGTCGGCGCCATGTTCTATTTGCCCAAGGATTCCTCAGCCGAGCGGCCATGTTTGTGTAGCCTTGCATAGGCTTCATAGGGGCGGTCATTCTTGCATCACTTCCTTTTCCTCTGGGACAGCGATCGGTGCAGCAGCCTGTGTGCTTTCTCCAGGTTTTATATTTCCTTTTTTCCTGTATTCCTTGCCCAGTTTCTTGTCCCTGTGGGGGTCGGTGTCTTCAGTGGGTGCGGTGGGCTGCGCTCGCCGCGATCTTAAAGGGGCAGTACCCTTTATTACTTATTTTGCTGGGGGATGGATTCTCAGGATTGCAAGTTTCCTCCCACCTTGGTGGGGGGCCAAGGGGCTGCTGCTTCCCCCGAGGGGGCTGATCTGGCCACTATTGTGGCAAACTTAGCTGCTCAGGTGCAGATGCTGGTGGCTGATCGATCCACAAAACGGCCTAGGGTGTCTATTTCCTCTGATTCAGAGGGCGATGGGGCTGCTATGGCTGGAGTGCCCTTCTCAGGGTCTCACTCATCCCTAGACCTTGTGGGGTCTGACGGGGAGGCTGAGGTGGAAGGGGTTGATAATTCTCCCTCTGGCTCGTCTGAAGAGCTTGCACTCATGGATGAGTTGGTTGCTTCTATCAAGCAAACGCTGCATTTGCAGGATGATCCATGTCCTCCTGCTTTGATGTCCTCTTATGGGACGCAGAGGAAACGCAGAACATCGCAGGTTTTTCCTTGCTCTATGGAATTTCAGCGCGCGGTTGATGAGCAATGGCGCAATTTAAAGAAGCCTTTTGCTGTGCCGAGTAGATTCAAGCTGCGTTATCCCTTTACACCAGCTACTGATGAGCGTTGGTGTGTACCGCCTCAGGTGGATCACGCGGTGGCGATTTTGAATAAATCAACTGCGATCCCTGCTGAGGATACCCCGGTGTTCCGGGACCCGACGGACAGGAGATTGGAATCTCTGGCCTATCATGCTTATACGGTTGCTGGCTCTATGCTGAAGCCTATTTTTGCTTCCATTATGGCAGCCCAGGCTATTGCGGATTGGACGCAGGTGCTCCGGCGCCCTCTGGTGGCTGACTCTGCCCCGCCGACAACTTTGGCTATGGTGGATCAAATTCATCAGGGTGTCATGTATTTGTGTGATGCGGACTTGGATTTAGTCCCTTTGGCGGCGCGCCTTTCTAGTGTGGCGGTCTTGAACCGTCGCCTGATATGGTTGAAATGTTGGTCTGTTGACCAATCTTCTCGCAAGACTCTGGCAAATTTGCCCTACGCGGGATCCCGCCTTTTTGGCGAATCTTTGGATACCCTGATAAAGGGTATTTCTGGGGGTAAGAGCACTCTCTTGCCCCAATCTAACAAGACTAAGTTTGTTCGCGGTAAGAAGAATGCTTCGTTTAGGCCCTCTCAGGGGTCCTTTCGTGCATTTCGGTCGCACTATAAGGGCAAGCCCTTCAAAGGCCAAGGCCCCCAGAAGAAGCCGTGGGCAGGTAAGCAGAAGTCCGGCCAGTCCGGATCCGCTGCCCACAACAATGCGGCCTGAAGGGGCGCCCTCACCTGTTTCTGGGGTGGGGGGACGTTTGCTCGGTTTTCTTCAACCCTGGCTGGACCGCATTCGGGACAGGTGGGTTCAGGAAATCGTTCGCTCTGGATACAAGATCGAGTTTCTCTCTCGGGCGGCGGGCAGATTTTTCCCCTCAAACCTTCAGCTGACTCCGGAGCGCTTGCAGGATCTGCACCTGGCGGTGCGGGACCTGCGGGCCCAGGGAGTGGTGGTTCCGGTGCCTCATCGGGACAGATTTCAGGGGTTCTATTCCAATCTGTTCACTGTGCCCAGAAAGGAGGGCAAAGTACGTCCGATTCTGGACTTAAAAGCTCTGAACCGCTTTGTGCGGGTTCTCAGGTTTCGCATGGAATCCCTGCGCTCGGTGGTGGCTGCCCTGGTTCCGGGGGAATTCATGGCCTCCATCGACTTGAAGGATGCGTACCTACACATCCCCATTTTCGAGGGTCACCAGAGGTACCTTCGATTTGCCATGGCGGAGGATCATTATCAATTCGTGGCGTTGCCCTTTGGTCTCGCTTCGGCTCCGCGGGTTTTCACCAAGGTGCTTGCGCCGGTTCTGGCTTTACTGAGGGCCCAGGGCATTTCTGTCCTGGGGTATCTGGACAATATCCTGATTCGGTCCGCGACCAGTCAGGGTCTGGTGAACGACCTGTCCATCACGATGCAGACTCTGCAGGAATTCGGCTGGACGATAAATTTTCCAAAATCGACGTTGTGTCCGTCGGTTCGTCTTCCCTACCTGGGGATGATTCTGGACTCTGTTCAAGCGAAGGTCTTCCTGCCGGAAGACAAGCTTCGGACACTTCAGTGCGAAGTCAGGTCCCTCAGGGACAATCAGTGCTCGTCCCTCCGGATGTGTATGAGGTGTCTGGGATTGATGGTTTCGGCCTTCGAGGCGATTCCCTTCGCCCAGTTTCACACACGGGAGCTTCAGGCGGAGGTCCTGACCAAGTGGGACGGGCGTCCGCAATCTCTGGATCTGCGGCTGTCGTTGAGCCATCTCACCCGAAGGGGTCTTCTATGGTGGCTCCAGTCCCCGGCGGTGTCTGGGGGCAAGTCCTTTCGTCCTTTGTCATGGACGGTGATTACCACGGATGCCAGCCTGTCGGGCTGGGGTGGTGTTCTGGGCGTTTTGTCCGCCCAGGGAACTTGGTCGGAGGAGGAATCCTCCCTTCCGATCAACATTCTGGAATTGCGGGCGATATCTCTGTCTTCTGCGTTGGACGGACAGGCTTCGGGGCCGTCCAGTTCGGGTGCAGACGGACAATGACGCAGCGGTGGCCTACATCAACCACCAAGGGGGCACCAGGAGTGCCCGGGCGGCTCGGGAAGTAGCCGACATTCTGTCTTGGGCCGAGACGCACGTCCCGGCGATCTCTGCAGTTCACATTCCGGGGGTGGAAAACTGGCAGGCGGATTATCTGAGCCGCCAGGCCCTGGACCAGGGGGAATGGTCCCTTCACCCGGATGTCTTCCAGATGTTATGCGCGAAGTGGGGGTCCCCAGATGTGGACCTGTTCGCGTCTCGTCTAAATCACAAGGTGGAAAGGTTCGTGGCAAGGACGCGCGATCCTCGGGCAGACGCCTCGGACGCGTTAGTGACGCCCTGGCATCAGTATCGCCTGATGTATGCCTTTCCACCGATTCAGCTGCTGTCCAGGTTCCTTCGCAGGTTGGCCTCGGAACCAAAAACGGTGATTCTGGTGGCACCGGACTGGCCTCGCCAGTCTTGGTACGCAGACCTCGTGAATCTGGCGGTCGATGCTCCGTGGCGTCTGCCTCTTCGAGCAGACCTTCTGTCTCAAGGGCCGATATTCCATCCGGCTTTACAGTCGCTGGCTTTAACGGCCTGGCTGTTGAAAGCCAGGTCCTGAAGGATAGGGGTCTCTCCCCTGAGGTCATTCCCACTTTGATCAAGGCCAGGAAGGCCTCTTCGGGGAAGATTTACTACCGTACTTGGAAGGCGTATTTTGCCTGGTGTGAGTCCAGGGGGTATTCCCCTCGCTCATACTCGGTATCGAGAGTGTTGGGTTTCCTCCAAACTGGAGTGGACCAGCGTTTGGCGCTTGCCACGATTAAGGGTCAGATTTCTGCGCTGGCCGTTCTTTTTCAACGTCCTGTGGCGTCTAACTCTTTGGTTAGCACCTTTTGTTCAAGGGGTGCGACATTTGGTCCCTCCTAGGAGGGAGCCTTTGCCTCCGTGGGATTTGAACCTTGTTCTGTCCGTGTTACAACGTGCTCCTTTTGAAAAGATCAGGGAGATCTCGTTGTCTTTGTTCAAGAAGGTTGCCTTCTTAGTAGCGATTACTTCGGCTCGCAGGGTGTCGGAGCTGGCGGCCTTGTCCTGCAAGTCTCCGTATTTGGTGATTCACTTGGATAAGGTGGTCTTGCGACCTAACCCATCTTTTCTTCCGAAGAGCATTTCTGAATTTCACCTCAATGAGGACATTGTCTTGCCTTTGCTTTGTGCGAAGCCTAAACATCCGAAGGAGGTGGCTTTGCATTCCTTGGATGTTGTTGGGGTGATCAGGGTTTACCTGTCATCGACTAAATCCTTTCGCAAGTCGGATTCTCTTTGTCCTTCCTGAGGGACCTCGGAAGGGTATGGCGGCGTCGGCTGCGACCATCGCCAAATGGATCAGACAGACCATTGAACAGGCCTATGCTTTGAAGGGAAAGGTTCCTCCCATGCCTGTGAAGGCGCACTCTACCAGATCTCTGAGTACGTCTTGGGCCTGTCATCATCGGGCTTCTGTGGCCCAGGTGTGTAAGGCGGCGACTTGGTCGTCCGTTCACACCTTCTCAAAGTTCTACAAAGTGGCATCGGCAGATGCTTCTTTTGGCCGTAAAGTCCTTAGTGCGGCAGTGCCTTAGGGTCCCTTATTTGGGCCCTTGGCTGTTGGGGTGTTTTTACCCCTGAGTTGCTTGTTTTTTTTTTTCCTGGGTTGTTGCTCCTGTTGAGCACGTTTTTTCTGTTGCCCGGTTGGTTCTCTTACTTTGGTAAGGTTCCTTTCTCTGATGTGGGTGTTGCGTTGCTTTAGGCGCGGCTGCTGTTTCCCACCCCTCATGTCTACACTGCTATGGGACGTCCCCATTAGTGACGAATATGAAGAGGCGGCGACTGTCGGAGGACGTAAGGGAAAACTGAATTTTTGTAAAATCTTACCTGTAAAATTCCTTTCTCTGAGTCCTCCGACAGTCGCCGCCCCCGCCCCTCTTTTGGGGTTTGTTTGTATACTCTACTGCTATTCTACTGAAACTGAGTTGGTATGCAGGAAGCAAGGAGGTATTGACTGAGGGGACCACCCCCCGGGGGTGGGATATGCTAAAAGCTTTGATATTAATATATTCTGTTGCCTAGCTACTCCTACGGAGCAAAGGTCAATAACCCCATTAGTGACGAATATGAAGAGGCGGTGACTGTCAAAGGACTCAGAGAGAGGAATTTTACAGGTAAGATTTTACAAAAATTCCGTTTTTTTTGAACGGATGAATGCCCTATTTTTCATCCGTCAAAAAACGGATCGGATGAACACCGGATGACAAAGGATACATTTTGACGTGACTGAACGGAAGTATGTGTGAAAGGGGCCTTATGGGATTTTTGTTTCATTGTTTATTAGTTTTATACATCATATTATCATCCTACTGTTACGCAGCTGTTGTGCACTTGTCACTTTGTTCACTTTATATATTTTGGAGGTACAGTTAGCCGTCACACTGGGATGAAGAGTGTATATGTACTGACGTCCCTGGATTTATATATAATCTCCTTGCACTTAGCACCTTTGTCACAGCAGTTTGCACTTCACGGACTATTCATGCTATTATAGATTTTATTTTTACACATTGGATGGCACTCGGAGCACTTTGAATATATTCATCATTTATTATTTGATCAAGCAGATTATTCTTCACTTACATTTATTGATTTTAGATATTAATTGTTAGGATAAGCGCGGCTTTATTATTATATACCTATATAGAAATAGAAGTTTGTTTGGTAAAGTTATATATATTTCTATTTTTCCTACAGGCAATTAATTTGCCGCATTCACCTGACTGAGCCGTTCTCACACCTAAACTTGTAGCATCAAGATTTCAATTGAGACCATTCTGACTGCAGTATGATTGGTTTCATTTTTCTTATCTTGGAATTTGAAGCTAATTTTGGCTTTAGTAAATGGTTCAGTTATGTATTAATAGAAGATTTTTTTTTTTTTGGATAGAAGTTTATTTTACCAAAACTTTCTTGAATTTGAACAAGTCTTGATGCACGGTGTAACAATGTTTGTCCGTGCTTTTCTTTAACCACTTAAGCCCCGGAAGATTTTACCCCCTTCCTGACCGGGGGGTTTTTGCGTTTTTTTTTTTTTTTTTTTTTCCTCTGCATGACTTTAACGGACAATTGCGCGGTCGTGCGATGCTGTACCTAAACGAATTTGACGTCTTTTTTTTTTCCCACAAACAGATTTCTTTTGGTGGTATTTGATCACCTGTGCGATTTTTTTTTTTTTTTTTTTTTTTTTTTTTTTTTTTTTTTTTTTTTTTCTCCCCCGGGACTGCGACATTGCGGCGGACAGATCGAACCCTTGACTGACATTTTTGACACTTGGGGGTACCAGTGACATTACTGCAGTAATCAGTGCTATACATATGAACTGTTACTGTAAAATGACACTGGCAGGGAAGGGGTTAACTGTATTGGAGAGGGAGGGGTTAAGTGTGTCCTAGGGGTGGGATTCTAACTGTGGTGGGACATGTCTACTATTGTAAAAACAGAGATCAACAGTTCTACTTAGTAGAACCGTCTGATCTCCATTTTTACACAGGGAGAATGACAGGCGGCTTGTTTACATTAGCCACCCGCCTTTCTCCCGACGATCGCCGGACATCGGGTCCGCCGGTCACTCTGCCTGGCCGGGGCTGACCGCCGCAGTATATCTACTTGCGGCGGTCGGCAAGTGGTTAAAACAAAATTCTGAACATCTGTTGGCTGAGAGAAGTCAGCGGTCAAATCTGTCAGATTGGTTGCCATCTTTTGTGTCCTCTTGGTTGGCTATTACATTCTAGAAGTCATTGGTTTTGGTTGCCTTAATATTCTGTAATGACATTCTTTGATTACATTTCTCACATTACCTGTGTTGCATTTTATTGCATTTTGTGTTTATAACCAATTATCTCTTTGACATTTATTCTGCACTGAAGTATTTAATAAATATATACATTTGCACAAAATTGTATTATCTTCAGGTTAGTGCCACTTAAAAGGATCTTGTATTTTTGTTGATTTATGGAAATAAGTTAAGAGTCTCCTTCCAGATCTTTGCTTATTTGCATGAATAGACACTGTATATCAGAGCAGTATAAACATTCTGACATCATACACTCCATAATGCCAGATCCCCCTGTGATGTCATACACTCCATAATGCCAGATCCCCCTGTGATGTCATACACTCCATAATGCCAGATCCCCCTGTGATGTCACACACTCCATAATGCCAGATCCCCCTGTGATGTCATACACTCCATAATGCCAGATCCCCCCTGTGATGTCATACACACCCTCACAATCTGCTTCCCCCCCCTCGATCTAGATTGTGAACCCCCATCTACTGAAAGACCTGACAGAACGTGGCCTGTGGAACGAAGACATGAAGAACCAGATAATCTCCTGCAATGGCTCCATACAGGTAAGGTATTCATAGGGATCTGTGTGCCAGGAGTAGCTGATCCCGCAGATCCCTGACTGATCTTCCCTCTCTGAGTGCAGAGTATTCCCGAAATCCCGGCTGACCTGAAGGAACTCTACAAGACAGTGTGGGAGATCTCCCAGAAAACCATCATCAAGATGGCCGCCGACAGAGGAGCCTTCATCGACCAGAGTCAGTCGCTCAACATCCACGTGGCCGAGCCCAACTACGGCAAGCTGACCAGTATGCACTTCTATGGCTGGAAGCAGGTAGGTGGTCTGTACATTAAAGTAGAACTCTACCAGGTGTGTGGTGTGACTCCATTCCTGCATTGGCACATTATGGCTTCAGAATTTGCAGCATTGTCGCCACTCTGATTCCCCCTCACCCCCCCCCCCATTCAGCTTTGTAGTGAAGTCACACGGTTCCCCCGGTGGCTCTCCTCGTGCTCCCCCCCGGTGGCTCTCCCCGTGCTCCCCCCCGGTGGCTCTCCCCGTGCTCCCCCCCGGTGGCTCTCCTCGTGCTCCCCCCCGGTGGCTCTCCTCGTGCTCCCCCCCGGTGGCTCTCCTCGTGCTCCCCCCCGGTGGCTCTCCTCGTGCTCCCCCCCCGGTGGCTCTCCTCGTGCTCCCCCCCCCCCCGGTGGCTCTCCTCGTGCTCCCCCCCCCCCCGGTGGCTCTCCTCGTGCTCCCCCCCCCCCCGGTGGCTCTCCTCGTGCTCCCCCCCCCCCCCCCGGTGGCTCTCCTCGTGCTCCCCCCCCCCCCCCGGTGGCTCTCCTCGTGCTCCCCCCCCCCCCCCCCGGTGGCTCTCCTCGTGCTCCCCCCCCCCCCCCCGGTGGCTCTCCTCGTGCTCCCCCCCCCCCCCGGTGGCTCTCCTCGTGCTCCCCCCCCCCCGGTGGCTCTCCTCGTGCTCCCCCCCCCCCGGTGGCTCTCCTCGTGCTCCCCCCCCCCCCCCCGGTGGCTCTCCTCGTGCTCCCCCCCCCCCGGTGGCTCTCCTCGTGCTCCCCCCCCCCCCCGGTGGCTCTCCTCGTGCTCCCCCCCCCCCCGGTGGCTCTCCTCGTGCTCCCCCCCCCCCCGGTGGCTCTCCTCGTGCTCCCCCCCCCCCCCCCCCGGTGGCTCTCCTCGTGCTCCCCCCCCCCCCCCCCCGGTGGCTCTCCTCGTGCTCCCCCCCCCCCCCCCCCGGTGGCTCTCCTCGTGCTCCCCCCCCCCCCCCCCCCCGGTGGCTCTCCTCGTGCTCCCCCCCCCCCCCCCCGGTGGCTCTCCTCGTGCTCCCCCCCCCCCCCGGTGGCTCTCCTCGTGCTCCCCCCCCCCCCCCGGTGGCTCTCCTCGTGCTCCCCCCCCCCCCCCCCCGGTGGCTCTCCTCGTGCTCCCCCCCCCCCCCCCCCCCCGGTGGCTCTCCTCGTGCTCCCCCCCCCCCCCCCCCCCGGTGGCTCTCCTCGTGCTCCCCCCCCCCCCCCGGTGGCTCTCCTCGTGCTCCCCCCCCCCCCGGTGGCTCTCCTCGTGCTGCTCCCCCCCCCCCCCCCCGGTGGCTCTCCTCGTGCTGCTCCCCCCCCCCCCCCCCCGGTGGCTCTCCTCGTGCTGCTCCCCCCCCCCCCCCCCCGGTGGCTCTCCTCGTGCTCCCCCCCCCCCCCCCCCCCCCGGTGGCTCTCCTCGTGCTCCCCCCCCCCCCCCCCCGGTGGCTCTCCTCGTTCGCCTGCCCTGACCTCATCTCACCTCCTGTCTCCTGTGATGGATTTATAGATGTGTGGAAAACCCTCTTCCTTCCCCTATTGCACATAATGTGGGTGTGGGACACGGCTTCCTTACTGACAACTGCTGAGCTAAAACCAATCAGTCACAGAGCCTGTATCCTGACTGATCACAGCCATAGATTTCCTATGATTGGGGGGGGTTCATGTCACTGATTTTCTCCTCTTCCCCCCCAGGGACTGAAGACTGGCATGTATTATCTCCGAACCCGTCCGGCAGCCAATCCCATCCAGTTCACGCTGGACAAGGAGAAGCTGAAGGAGAAGGCGGAGCTTATCACCAAGGAGACCATAGAGGAGGAGGAGAGGGAGCGGAACAAGGCGGCCATGGTGTGTTCTCTGGAGAACCGGGACGAATGTCTGATGTGTGGATCCTAGGACCATCTCCAGGAACTGGACACTTCCACGTGTCGCCCCCCTGGTGACTGATCTGTATACACACCATAGTCTGTACATGTCGCCCCCCCTGGTGACTGATCTGTATACACACCATAGTCTGTACATGTCGCCCCCCCCTGGTGACTGCTCTGTATACACACCATAGTCTGTACATGTCGCCCCCTGTTGACCGCTCTCTATACGCACACCATAGTCTGTACATATCGCCCCCCTGGTGACCGCTCTGTATACGCACACCATAGTCTGTTGTTTCTGGGATTGGGGCTTTGTATAGTCGGTATGGGGGAGGGGGAAATTGCAGGAATCGCTCCCCCCCCCCCCCCACTCATCTCTCGGCACTAGAATTTAATAAATTTTTTTGTACAAAACCATTTACAGGCTCCGTGTGTTCTTCATTCTGGGGGGTGCAATGGGGCGTCCCCCGGGAGGGGGGGGGATCATCCCATCCCTTGTACTATGGGGGGGGGGCACTCCCCTGGTGTCACCCCATCCCCCTCAATGTATTATGGGGGGGGGGGAATGAGCGGCTGCCTCCCCTAGTGTCACCCCGTCCCCTCAACATACTATGGGAAATTTCCCTCTGCTTTCCAATTGCCACCTACAGGAGTAGGACTCTAGGCACAATAAAAGACTTGGCTACGCCTATGGTCAGTCCCAGGTGGTATACCCCCCCCCCTCTCTGCTATAGGCCTTCAGTTTAGTAACAAGCCGTGTCAGAACTATTACATCTCCATAGAGGGGTGGCTACTGTGTCCATCAATGAACTCCCAGCTCCTCCAAAAATCCCATTTTCTCTTTTGTTCATTGAGGGACAAAGCTCTCCAGGATTCAGAACCACAGGAACGTCCCCAAGCAGTGCCAAACATGAGGGGTGAGATAACAAAAAATCCCAAGACTAAACACAATAGCCAACCAGGTAAACAGGAGCTCAACCTGAACAATACCCCCTCCAAACAGCAACCTGCAAAAGCAGATACCAACACATCCACTTTGTAGAATTTAGTGAAAGTGTCCGCCTTGCAAGGCCAAGAAGCGCTAAGCGCCCAAGTTGGAGTACGCCATTACAGGGAAAGGAGGAACCTGACTCCTGATAGAATGGGCCATCTGAGTTGCCATCTGTCTGATCCATTTGTAAATGGTTGAAGAAGCTGAAAGCCCTTTTCTTGACCCGTCAGTGATCACAAACGGCGAGTCTGACCTCCGAAAAGACTCCGTAGCTGGCAAGATAATACCACCAGTTTCTGACACCCTGTGAGCCACCGAAAAAGAATGTACGCATAGGATCCAGGGGGAAGGTGGGTGTAGCAGAATGGACACTAAGAGTGAGGTTTGTGTTGAAAGAGTGAGGGAGCAGTGTCCCTCAGGAGATGGGTGGGGGTTTGTTGTTGTTAAATACCTGCATTCTATTGTCCTTTTGTTCCTGTCTGGCAGAGTAAGGTTATTATGGGATGTTCAGCTTTGTGTGTGGAATGTCTCGAAGAGGGAGGGGTTTTGGCAGAGTGTAGATCCCTTGTGTTTTCAATAAACAAGGCATTCGATTTTTGACTCCCAACACCTATGTGTCGTCTAGTCCTTGGGAGGGAAGAATGGTATAACGCTACCTGGATTGTTGCATGCTGTACCTGCCTATTGGGATTATTACCTGTTTTCCTGTCTACCAGCGGAGACCCTGTAGTTTAACTACTTCTCCGCTACAACTGGTGGCAAGCGACGGGATTGCAAACCGCACAGCAGATCCACGATCGGCAGTAACTACCAAACAGAGGAGAGGCAGCAGCACAACGGAACGAGCCATTCGGATAAAACCAGCATTCGGGAAATATGTCAAAGTATACAAACGCTTGGTGAATGGAGGTGAACTATGCAGCATTGAACTACATTGAAGGAATTATTGCGAGCTAGAGGGGGAAACGCCAGCCACAAAACAAAAGCGACCCTTGTAGCAGAGCTCATGGAGGGCGACAGAACAACCCCTGCAGCGGGCCCACAGGAGGCAGAACGCAGCGAATTTGACAAGGAGCTACAGAGCAGACTGGCCTACTACCCAGAGCCCCACTCAAGAGAAATACTGGACCGGCTGATGACGGACGTACAAGAATACCTGGTGGTCAAACACCAAGCAAGTCGGCGAGCCGTGGACAGAGCTCCAACGCCTGTCCACATTACCCAGGGGAAGCCCAAGATTCTGTACCAGGCGTTTAAAAGCTATACCGAAACCGACGGCGAGGTAGATGATTACCTACAAGATTTCGAAAGGTTATGCCACCTGCACAATATCAGTGCGCAGGATTGAGTACCCCTACTGGCAGGGAGACTATCTGGTCGCGCAGTAGAGGCATACCATGCCGTACCCGACGAGGACAGTACAGACTATGCCAAGGTGAAGCAGGCCATTCTAGCTAGGTATGCGATTACCTCAGAGGCCTACTGCCTAAAGTTCAGAGACACTCACACAGAATGGGCGCACTGTCTACAACGAGCGGCAAAAGGATGGTTGGAAGCCCCCTAAGTCAACACCCTAGAAGACCTGTTCCAGCTAATGGTAATGGAGCAGTTCTTTTACGGGATACCCGCTCATCTGCAGAATTGGGTGCGAGATCGGAAACCATGCACTCTACAAGACGCAGCCAAGTTAGCGGATGAGTTCCAAGATACCAGGAGGGAACAGCGCACTCAACCAAGAGCAGCCTATGGACCTCCAGTACCAGTCGTAACCGCAGCCGTCCCAGCACGCCCGGGGGTAAGTGATAACACCTACACCCCCAGGTATCGGGCTCGCCCCCCCGATACGATGCCACACCTGCAACCAGCAGAGGCATATGCAGCGGGACTGCCCCCGCAACCGACCACGGCCCAGCTGGAATACCCCGGCACCCAACAACCGAGCAGCGGTTCACTGTGCCCAAGCAGAATCCTACAGAGTACCCGAGGTCCCAGCTTCCACCGAGGAACCTCTGGATAAGCTACATGAAGTCAACCCTATCCAAGCAGCTTCTGACAACCGCCAAGGGCACCGACAAGAGGTACAGATGGAGGGGAGAAAGGTACAGGGGTTGCGAGACTCTGGAGCTACTATAACGTTGGTCCGCAACCACCTAGTACCCAAGGGCAACCTCACAGGGGAGTGTGTAGCAGGGGGAACGATCTACAAAATCACCACTGCCAAGGTACACCTGAATTGGGGAACGGGAATGTGGAGGTGGGCATGATGCAGGATTTACCCGCAGATGTTATTTTGGGCAACAACCTGGGGGAGCTGACTTCAGCTTTTGTTCCCCAATCTACCATCCATGAAGCTTGTCCGGTTGTGACCCGGCAGCAGGCTCGCACCACAGCGCCACCTAACTACTCTGAGGCTCAGGTAAGCAATGTGCCCCCCATGCCTAATGTCACTCCCTGGGCGTCCCCCCTAGAATTTGGGTCGGAGGTGGCCCTAGACCCTTCCTTACAGCTGTATAAGACTGTGTAGATAAAAATCAGGCAGGGTTAGAAGGGGAAAGATACACATGGGAAAAGGGACTCCTATACCGCCAAGCCGTAAAGGTAATAGCCTGATCGATCCCTATACCCATTAAGCAATTGTTCCCCAGAAATATAGATTGGAACTGCTGCGCATAGCGCACGACATACCCCTGTCCGGACACTTGGAGTCAGTCGTACTAAACACAGGCTAACCCAGAATTTCTTTTGGCCAGGTATCTCACAGGATGTACAGCGATATTGCCAGACCTGTGATACCTGCCAAAGGGTAGGGAAGAGGGGTGACCGATACAAGGCCCGGCTACGATCTCTTCCCATAATTGAGGAACCCTTTAGCCGGGTTGCAGTAGATATAATAGGCCCCTTAACTAAACCTAGCCCATTCGGCAAGAAATACGTCCTAACCGTGGTAGACTACGCTACCAGATAGCCTGAGGCAGTGGCCTTGACCAATGTGCACGCAGAAACAGCGTGTAGCTGATGCCCTGATGCGAATATTCTCCTGCGTGGCATTTCCCCGGGAGATTATTTCGGATAGGGGCACTCAGTTCACCGCCGAAGTAACGCACCAGCTCTGGAAGATATGTGGGGTACAACAGATCTTGAACTCCGCATATCACCCCCAGTCCAATGCGCTCTGTGAACGGTTTAACGGCACCCTCAAACAGATGACCCGTACGTTCATGGATACCCAGAAAGACTGGGAAAGGTTCCTTCCCCACTTAATGTTTGTATATAGGGAGGTACCCCAAGAATCCACCGGATTCTCCCCTTTCGAACTTCTGTTCGGAAGGAGAGTGAGGGGCCCCCTAGATTTAATCTGGGAACATTGGGAAGGAGAAGGGACCATTAATGGTACACCTATCGTACCATATGTGCTGGAGTTTAGGGAATGCCTGGAGGCCCTGACTCAGACTGTCAGAGCCGATGGCACGATAGGGGAGCCAGGGACTGCAGCTTTCAAGTCGGGCAAAAAGTATTAATTTTACGACCGTCCCACAAAGACAAGCTGCAGGGCCCATACAAGGTGGTAGAACAAATATGTGACACCACCTATGTGATCGGTCCAGTCGCAGGTGTAGGAGCCAAATGCATGCTCCACGTGAACATGCTCAAACCCTACTATGAGAGAATGGAGGATGTGGCTGCAATCTGTGCGCCCGTCTCCGATGAGTTTGAGAATCTTCCCTTACCAGACCTTCTGGGGGAGGATGATATGATCGGCACCTTAGATGAGGTTCAGCTGGGGGTAAGGTTAAACCCCCAAGAGTGCATCCAGGCACGGCAATTGATAACCATGAAGGGAGCAACATTCTCAAACGTACCTGGATACACTCCATTGGTTATGCACCGAGTAGACCCTTCAGGACAGCCACCCCTCAGACAGACTCCCTACAGAATACCTGAGGCTGTCAAGGAACACATGAGACGGGAGATACAAGAGATGCTCCGTCTCTGAGTCATAGAACCCTCTGATAGTCCTTGGGCTTCTCCGGTGGTCTTGGTACCGAAGAGGGATGGAACTACCCGCTTCTGTGTAGACTACCGGAGACTCAATGACAAAACAGTATCAGATGCTTACCCCATGCCCAGGATAGACGAGCTCTTGGATCGAATAGCCAGAGGTCGATACCTCATGACCATCGATCAATGTAAGGGATATTGGCAAATCCCCCTAGCCCCAGATGCCATTCCCAAGTCATCCCCCTTTGGGTTGTACCAATTCAAGGTCATGCCATTTGGGATGAAAAACGCCCCAGCCACGTTCCAACGGATGGTGGATCAGCTGCTCGATGGCTTCCAAGATTATGCATGTGCATACTTGGATGACAGTGATTTTTAGTGAGACTTGGGAGAGCTTCTGAGACACATAGGAGCGGTGATAGACCGGATCAGAGAGACCGGTCTAACCCTCAAACCAAGCAAATGTCATATTGGGATGGCGGAAGTGCAGTACTTGGGACACCGGGTGGGGTGTGGGAAACAAAAGCCTGAACTTGCCAAAGTTGAGGCAGTGGCCAACCCCCCGTACCAAAACCCAGGTTTTAGCATTCCTATGGATGGCTGGCTACTACCGCAAATTCGTCCCGAACTACAGCACCCTGGCAAAACCCCTCACTGACCTGACTAGAAAGAACCTACCCCTGCCAAGTAGTATGGGCCCCAGAGTGTGAACAGGCATTCCAACAGCTCAAACAGGCCCTTGTTCATAGTCCTGTACTAGCGGCTCCCAATCCATCGAAACGATTCCTTGTTCACACAGATACTTCAATGTTTGGATTGGGCGCGGTATTGAGCCAGGTCGGAAAAGATGGCGAACACCCTGTAGCTTACTTGAGCAGGAAGCTTCTCCCCAGGGAAGTGAGCTACGCCACCATAGAAAAAGAATGCCTGGCTGTGGTGTGGGCCCTAAAAGAAGCTTCAGCCCTACTTTGTATGGACAACAGTTCACCCTAATCACGGATCACAACCCGTTGATATGGCTAAACCGAGTGGCAGAGGACAATGCCTGGTTGTTGTGCTGGAGTTTGGCGTTGCAACCGTATGACTTTACTGTTCACTACCGCCCCGGAAAACAGAATGGCAATGCTGACGGTTATCGCGACAAACTGGACAAATGATCTGTGAGTACTCCCCGGACATCCCCCAAGCCGATCCGTTATGTCAGCTTGTGGTTAAGGGGGAGCAGTGTAGCGGAATGGACACTGGGGGGAGCAGTGTCCCTCAGGAGATGTGTGGGGATGTATTGCAGATGGCTACAAAATGGTAGAAGTGTTTCATAGACCAATGCCAGTGGGGTTTTATTGTGAATACCTGCATTCTATTGTCCTATTGTTCCTGTCTGCCTTGTAAGCTTATTATGGGATGTGTGTTTGTGTGGGGGATGGCTCAAAGAGGGAGGGGTTTTTCGCAGTGTGTAGATCTCTTGTGTTTTCAATAAACAAGCCATTCGAGTTGTTGACTCCCAGCCTATGTGTCGTTTAGTTCTTGGGAGGGAAGGATCGTATAACGCTACCTGGATTGTTGCATGCTGTACCTGCCTATTTGGATTATTACCTGTTTTCCTGTCTACCAGCGGAGACCCTGTAGATTGAACTACTTCTCCGCTACACCACCTTCCCCCTGGATCCTGCTCCCATCTGACCACCTTCCCCCTGGATCCTGCTCCCCATCTGACCACCTTCCCCCCTGGATCCTGCTCCCCATCTGACCCACCTTCCCCCCTGGATCCTGCTCCCCATCTGACCCACCTTCCCCCCTGGATCCTGCTCCCCATCTGACCCACCTTCCCCCCTGGATCCTGCTCCCCATCTGACCCACCTTCCCCCCTGGATCCTGCTCCCCATCTGACCCACCTTCCCCCCTGGATCCTGCTCCCTCACATATGCTACGCTCACCCTCTGACTATTCTATGCTCTTGAACTCACATCTTCAGCCGCTCCCTCTCTTCTGGTATCTTCCCTAATTTTCGAAAACGCGTTAGTCACTCCCATCCTTAAATAGCCCTCACTGGACCCAACCAACCTTCACAAACTACGCCTCATCTCCTTACTTCCCTTCTCCTCCTAACTCCTTGAACGATTGGTCTACAACCAACTGAGCGACCATCTGACAAAGAACAATCTTCCTGATCCCCTTCAGTACGGATTTCACCCTCAACCTTCCACTGAGACGGCTCTCCTTAAACTCACAAATGACCTCCTAACAGCAAACACAGATGGACACTATTCTGTACTCCTCCTCCTGGACCTCTCTGCTGCCTTTAACACAATAGACCACTCCCTCCCCCTCAAAAAACTCCACTCCTTTGGCCTCGGTGACTGTACTCTTCACTGGTTCTCATCCAAACAATCCCAACGCACCTTCAGTGCTACTTACAACTCTACTACCTCCTCTCCTCTTCCTACCGACCCAGCCGCACCTTCAGTGCTACTTACAGCTCTACTCCCTCCTCTCCTCTTCCTACCGACCCAACCGCACCTTCAGTGTTGCCTACAACTCTACCCCCTCCTCTCCTCTTCCTACCAACCCAACCGCACCTTCATTGTCACCTACAACTCTACTCCTCCTTCTCCTCTTCCTACCGACCCAACCGCACCATCAGTGTCACCTACAACTCTACTCCTTCCTCTCCTCTTCCTACCGACCCAACCGTACCTTCAGTGTCACCTACAACTCTACTCCCTCCTCTCCTCTCCTCTTCCTACTGACCCAACCATACCTTCAGTGTCACCTACAACTCTACTCCCTCCTCTCCTCTTCCTACTGACCCAACCGTACCTTCAGTGTCACCTACAACTCTACTGCTTCTTCTCCTCTTCCTACCAACCCAACCGCACCTTCAGTGTCACCTACAACTCTACTCCCTCCTCTCCTCTTCCTACCGACCCAACCGCACCTTCAGTGTCACCTACAACTCTACTCCCTCCTCTCCTCTTCCTACCGACCCAACCGCACCTTCAGTGTCACCTACAACTCTACTACCTCCTCTCCTCTTCCTACCGACCCAACCGCACCTTCAGTGTCACTTCCAATTCTACTCCCTCCTCTCCTCTTCCTACCGGCCCAACCGCACCTTCAGTGTCACTTCCAATTCTACTCCCTCCTCTCCTCTTCCTACCGACCCAACCGCGCCTTCAGTGTCACTTCCAATTCTACTCCCTCCTCTCCTCTTCCATTCTCCATCGGGGTCCCCCAAGGTTCTGTCCTTGGACCCCTCCTTTTCTCAATCTACACCTCCTCCCTGGGTCAGCTGATTGCCTTCCATGGCTGATGACACCCAAATCTATCTCTGCATCCCTCACCCGCTCACCCCATCAGTCTCCTCACCCATCACCAGCTTAGTAACAGACATCAGCCTGGATGTCCCATCACTTCCTCAAACTCAACCTATCCAAATCCGAGCTCCGGATATTTCCTCCCCCGCGGTCCTCTTCCCCTGATTTCTCTGTCAACATCAACAGCACAACTATCAACCCATCCCCCCATGCCAAGGTCCTCGGTATAATCCTGGACTCTGATCTCTCCTTTCTCCCCACATCCAGTCACTCTCCAAAGCTTGGCGCCTCAACCTCCGCAACATCTCCAAGATACCTCCCTTCCTAACCAATCACCACAAAGCTTCTAATCCACTCCCTGGTCATCTCTCATCTCAATTACTGCAACTACCATTGGCTTACCTTTAAATAGGCTCCTCCCCCTTCAGTCCATAATGAACGCTGCTGCCAGGCTCTTCCACCTTGCAAACCGCTCGGCATCTGCTACCCCTCTCTACCAATCCCTCCATTGGCTGCACTCAACCAACAAATTCAATTTAAGTTACTAACCATAACTTACAAAGCCATCCATAACTCCGCCCCCCCCAGCTACATCACTAATCTGGTCTCATAATACCAACCAACCCCTCCTCTTCCTTCCTCCCAGGACCTCCTGCTCCCTGGTCACCCCATCCCATACTCACCTCCCGGACTTCTCCTGAGCCTCTCCCATCCCCTGGAATGCTCTACCCCAATCTGTCCGACTATCTCCTACTATGTCCACTTTTGTTTTACAAGTCATGTGTCCACAGATAGCAGCCATCTTGGCCATGACGTATCCAATTTAGGGTGTGCCCCTATCCTCAATTGATCAATTACATTTGGAAGGATTGGGAAACAGAGATTTCGGGCACAGGAGTTTTGTTAAAAAGATTTCTTTTATTCAACACAGAACTAAATATTTTAAAATCATAGAAAAAATACAGGCAAATAATTGTGTATTAAGGACACAGTGAGACCACACAACAATGGTCTATGTTGTACAATATCTCAGTGCATAGAACTTATAAAAGTCGGTTTACATACAGTTCAAAGTACAAGATCATTAGTAGTCATATAATCCTTGGAAACGTATTGCTTGTTATCAGAAGAACCGCCGACGGACACCCAAGCAGTATGGTGCCGGTCAGCAGGGTCGACTGAAAATATAAGTTAACATTCACCATGTAATATATGACCTTTGCTCGACATGTTTCGCTTTCTTAGACAAAAAAGCTTCATCTGGAGCATATCATTTCTTTTGTCTGTGTGAGAAATAACAGTATTTAGATAGATTACATATATGTGTTACCTTATTTTCAGTATGTTATAATTACAATTGCATATCATTTATCTTTCCTTTTAATTACATATAATCGTCTTACACATCTCAGATAAGTCCTTCTATTTTTGCAATATCACACACAATATAACATTGGGTCTTAAGTTGCATTCAGACACTAGAGGAGTTTAGGGGAAAGAACGGAGGTTGCCAATAGTGAGTATATGTGGGGATCCATGCTGTAATTATAGTATAAGCATATATATCCTATTTATATACCTGGTAAATGGACAGAAAGATGTATACATACCTGTACATATAGTAATCAGGCACATATCTCAAT
>NW_028119365.1:0-31412 GCF_965119305.1 Pelophylax lessonae | reverse complement strand
CTGGTAATCCCAGGTCGGTCTCCCCATCCAGGTACTAACCAGGCCCGACCCTGCTTAGCTTCCCGAGGATCAGACGAGATTCGGGCGTGTTCAGTGTGATGTGGCCGTAGGCATCCCCCATGCCACCCTCGATCCTTTGAGCTTGCAATGCCAAGTTCCGAGTCCATCTTTCCAAAAGTCCCCGGCCACCAAGTATGGGGCACCTCCCAAAAAGAAAGAAAAAGAATGCCAAGGGGGAAAAGCAAAAGCCTACAGCACCTGGTATTCCCAGGGCGGTGGTCTTCACATCCAGGTACTAACCAGGCCCCGACCCTGCTTAGCTTCCTGAGATCAGCGAATCGGGCGTGTTCAGGGTGATGTGGCCGTAGCGATCCATGCGACTTTTGAGCTTGGCCATGCCAAGATGGCACCTCCAAAAAGAAAGAGAAAAGATGCCAAGGGAAAAGCAAAAGCCTACAGCACCTGGTATTCCCAGGCGGTCTCCATCCAGGTACTAACCAGGCCCGACCCTGCGGGCGTGTTCAGGGTGATGTGGCCGTAGGCGATCACCAATGCCACCCTCGACTCCTTTGAGCTTGGCCATGCCAAGATGGCACCTCCCAAAAAGAAAGAAAAAGAATGCCAAGGGAAAAGCAAAAGCCTACAGCACCTGGTATTCCCAGGCGGTCTCCCATCCAGGTACTAACCAGGCCCGACCCTGCTTAGCTTCCGAGATCAGACGAGATCGGGCGTGTTCAGGGTGATGTGGCCGTAGGCGATCACCAATGCCACCCTCGACTCCTTTGAGCTTGGCCATGCCAAGATGGCACCTCCCAAAAAGAAAGAAAAAGAATGCCAAGGGAAAAGCAAAAGCCTACAGCACCTGGTATTCCCAGGCGGTCTCCCATCCAGGTACTAACCAGGCCCGACCCTGCTTAGCTTCCGAGATCAGACGAGATCGGGCGTGTTCAGGGTGATGTGGCCGTAGGCGATCACCAATGCCACCCTCGACTCCTTTGAGCTTGGCCATGCCAAGATGGCACCTCCCAAAAAGAAAGAAAAAGAATGCCAAGGGAAAAGCAAAAGCCTACAGCACCTGGTATTCCCAGGCGGTCTCCCATCCAGGTACTAACCAGGCCCGACCCTGCTTAGCTTCCGAGATCAGACGAGATCGGGCGTGTTCAGGGTGATGTGGCCGTAGGCGATCACCAATGCCACCCTCGACTCCTTTGAGCTTGGCCATGCCAAGATGGCACCTCCCAAAAAGAAAGAAAAAGAATGCCAAGGGAAAAGCAAAAGCCTACAGCACCTGGTATTCCCAGGCGGTCTCCCATCCAGGTACTAACCAGGCCCGACCCTGCTTAGCTTCCGAGATCAGACGAGATCGGGCGTGTTCAGGGTGATGTGGCCGTAGGCGATCACCAATGCCACCCTCGACTCCTTTGAGCTTGGCCATGCCAAGATGGCACCTCCCAAAAAGAAAGAAAAAGAATGCCAAGGGAAAAGCAAAAGCCTACAGCACCTGGTATTCCCAGGCGGTCTCCCATCCAGGTACTAACCAGGCCCGACCCTGCTTAGCTTCCGAGATCAGACGAGATCGGGCGTGTTCAGGGTGATGTGGCCGTAGGCGATCACCAATGCCACCCTCGACTCCTTTGAGCTTGGCCATGCCAAGATGGCACCTCCCAAAAAGAAAGAAAAAGAATGCCAAGGGAAAAGCAAAAGCCTACAGCACCTGGTATTCCCAGGCGGTCTCCCATCCAGGTACTAACCAGGCCCGACCCTGCTTAGCTTCCGAGATCAGACGAGATCGGGCGTGTTCAGGGTGATGTGGCCGTAGGCGATCACCAATGCCACCCTCGACTCCTTTGAGCTTGGCCATGCCAAGATGGCACCTCCCAAAAAGAAAGAAAAAGAATGCCAAGGGAAAAGCAAAAGCCTACAGCACCTGGTATTCCCAGGCGGTCTCCCATCCAGGTACTAACCAGGCCCGACCCTGCTTAGCTTCCGAGATCAGACGAGATCGGGCGTGTTCAGGGTGATGTGGCCGTAGGCGATCACCAATGCCACCCTCGACTCCTTTGAGCTTGGCCATGCCAAGATGGCACCTCCCAAAAAGAAAGAAAAAGAATGCCAAGGGAAAAGCAAAAGCCTACAGCACCTGGTATTCCCAGGCGGTCTCCCATCCAGGTACTAACCAGGCCCGACCCTGCTTAGCTTCCGAGATCAGACGAGATCGGGCGTGTTCAGGGTGATGTGGCCGTAGGCGATCACCAATGCCACCCTCGACTCCTTTGAGCTTGGCCATGCCAAGATGGCACCTCCCAAAAAGAAAGAAAAAGAATGCCAAGGGAAAAGCAAAAGCCTACAGCACCTGGTATTCCCAGGCGGTCTCCCATCCAGGTACTAACCAGGCCCGACCCTGCTTAGCTTCCGAGATCAGACGAGATCGGGCGTGTTCAGGGTGATGTGGCCGTAGGCGATCACCAATGCCACCCTCGACTCCTTTGAGCTTGGCCATGCCAAGATGGCACCTCCCAAAAAGAAAGAAAAAGAATGCCAAGGGAAAAGCAAAAGCCTACAGCACCTGGTATTCCCAGGCGGTCTCCCATCCAGGTACTAACCAGGCCCGACCCTGCTTAGCTTCCGAGATCAGACGAGATCGGGCGTGTTCAGGGTGATGTGGCCGTAGGCGATCACCAATGCCACCCTCGACTCCTTTGAGCTTGGCCATGCCAAGATGGCACCTCCCAAAAAGAAAGAAAAAGAATGCCAAGGGAAAAGCAAAAGCCTACAGCACCTGGTATTCCCAGGCGGTCTCCCATCCAGGTACTAACCAGGCCCGACCCTGCTTAGCTTCCGAGATCAGACGAGATCGGGCGTGTTCAGGGTGATGTGGCCGTAGGCGATCACCAATGCCACCCTCGACTCCTTTGAGCTTGGCCATGCCAAGATGGCACCTCCCAAAAAGAAAGAAAAAGAATGCCAAGGGAAAAGCAAAAGCCTACAGCACCTGGTATTCCCAGGCGGTCTCCCATCCAGGTACTAACCAGGCCCGACCCTGCTTAGCTTCCGAGATCAGACGAGATCGGGCGTGTTCAGGGTGATGTGGCCGTAGGCGATCACCAATGCCACCCTCGACTCCTTTGAGCTTGGCCATGCCAAGATGGCACCTCCCAAAAAGAAAGAAAAAGAATGCCAAGGGAAAAGCAAAAGCCTACAGCACCTGGTATTCCCAGGCGGTCTCCCATCCAGGTACTAACCAGGCCCGACCCTGCTTAGCTTCCGAGATCAGACGAGATCGGGCGTGTTCAGGGTGATGTGGCCGTAGGCGATCACCAATGCCACCCTCGACTCCTTTGAGCTTGGCCATGCCAAGATGGCACCTCCCAAAAAGAAAGAAAAAGAATGCCAAGGGAAAAGCAAAAGCCTACAGCACCTGGTATTCCCAGGCGGTCTCCCATCCAGGTACTAACCAGGCCCGACCCTGCTTAGCTTCCGAGATCAGACGAGATCGGGCGTGTTCAGGGTGATGTGGCCGTAGGCGATCACCAATGCCACCCTCGACTCCTTTGAGCTTGGCCATGCCAAGATGGCACCTCCCAAAAAGAAAGAAAAAGAATGCCAAGGGAAAAGCAAAAGCCTACAGCACCTGGTATTCCCAGGCGGTCTCCCATCCAGGTACTAACCAGGCCCGACCCTGCTTAGCTTCCGAGATCAGACGAGATCGGGCGTGTTCAGGGTGATGTGGCCGTAGGCGATCACCAATGCCACCCTCGACTCCTTTGAGCTTGGCCATGCCAAGATGGCACCTCCCAAAAAGAAAGAAAAAGAATGCCAAGGGAAAAGCAAAAGCCTACAGCACCTGGTATTCCCAGGCGGTCTCCCATCCAGGTACTAACCAGGCCCGACCCTGCTTAGCTTCCGAGATCAGACGAGATCGGGCGTGTTCAGGGTGATGTGGCCGTAGGCGATCACCAATGCCACCCTCGACTCCTTTGAGCTTGGCCATGCCAAGATGGCACCTCCCAAAAAGAAAGAAAAAGAATGCCAAGGGAAAAGCAAAAGCCTACAGCACCTGGTATTCCCAGGCGGTCTCCCATCCAGGTACTAACCAGGCCCGACCCTGCTTAGCTTCCGAGATCAGACGAGATCGGGCGTGTTCAGGGTGATGTGGCCGTAGGCGATCACCAATGCCACCCTCGACTCCTTTGAGCTTGGCCATGCCAAGATGGCACCTCCCAAAAAGAAAGAAAAAGAATGCCAAGGGAAAAGCAAAAGCCTACAGCACCTGGTATTCCCAGGCGGTCTCCCATCCAGGTACTAACCAGGCCCGACCCTGCTTAGCTTCCGAGATCAGACGAGATCGGGCGTGTTCAGGGTGATGTGGCCGTAGGCGATCACCAATGCCACCCTCGACTCCTTTGAGCTTGGCCATGCCAAGATGGCACCTCCCAAAAAGAAAGAAAAAGAATGCCAAGGGAAAAGCAAAAGCCTACAGCACCTGGTATTCCCAGGCGGTCTCCCATCCAGGTACTAACCAGGCCCGACCCTGCTTAGCTTCCGAGATCAGACGAGATCGGGCGTGTTCAGGGTGATGTGGCCGTAGGCGATCACCAATGCCACCCTCGACTCCTTTGAGCTTGGCCATGCCAAGATGGCACCTCCCAAAAAGAAAGAAAAAGAATGCCAAGGGAAAAGCAAAAGCCTACAGCACCTGGTATTCCCAGGCGGTCTCCCATCCAGGTACTAACCAGGCCCGACCCTGCTTAGCTTCCGAGATCAGACGAGATCGGGCGTGTTCAGGGTGATGTGGCCGTAGGCGATCACCAATGCCACCCTCGACTCCTTTGAGCTTGGCCATGCCAAGATGGCACCTCCCAAAAAGAAAGAAAAAGAATGCCAAGGGAAAAGCAAAAGCCTACAGCACCTGGTATTCCCAGGCGGTCTCCCATCCAGGTACTAACCAGGCCCGACCCTGCTTAGCTTCCGAGATCAGACGAGATCGGGCGTGTTCAGGGTGATGTGGCCGTAGGCGATCACCAATGCCACCCTCGACTCCTTTGAGCTTGGCCATGCCAAGATGGCACCTCCCAAAAAGAAAGAAAAAGAATGCCAAGGGAAAAGCAAAAGCCTACAGCACCTGGTATTCCCAGGCGGTCTCCCATCCAGGTACTAACCAGGCCCGACCCTGCTTAGCTTCCGAGATCAGACGAGATCGGGCGTGTTCAGGGTGATGTGGCCGTAGGCGATCACCAATGCCACCCTCGACTCCTTTGAGCTTGGCCATGCCAAGATGGCACCTCCCAAAAAGAAAGAAAAAGAATGCCAAGGGAAAAGCAAAAGCCTACAGCACCTGGTATTCCCAGGCGGTCTCCCATCCAGGTACTAACCAGGCCCGACCCTGCTTAGCTTCCGAGATCAGACGAGATCGGGCGTGTTCAGGGTGATGTGGCCGTAGGCGATCACCAATGCCACCCTCGACTCCTTTGAGCTTGGCCATGCCAAGATGGCACCTCCCAAAAAGAAAGAAAAAGAATGCCAAGGGAAAAGCAAAAGCCTACAGCACCTGGTATTCCCAGGCGGTCTCCCATCCAGGTACTAACCAGGCCCGACCCTGCTTAGCTTCCGAGATCAGACGAGATCGGGCGTGTTCAGGGTGATGTGGCCGTAGGCGATCACCAATGCCACCCTCGACTCCTTTGAGCTTGGCCATGCCAAGATGGCACCTCCCAAAAAGAAAGAAAAAGAATGCCAAGGGAAAAGCAAAAGCCTACAGCACCTGGTATTCCCAGGCGGTCTCCCATCCAGGTACTAACCAGGCCCGACCCTGCTTAGCTTCCGAGATCAGACGAGATCGGGCGTGTTCAGGGTGATGTGGCCGTAGGCGATCACCAATGCCACCCTCGACTCCTTTGAGCTTGGCCATGCCAAGATGGCACCTCCCAAAAAGAAAGAAAAAGAATGCCAAGGGAAAAGCAAAAGCCTACAGCACCTGGTATTCCCAGGCGGTCTCCCATCCAGGTACTAACCAGGCCCGACCCTGCTTAGCTTCCGAGATCAGACGAGATCGGGCGTGTTCAGGGTGATGTGGCCGTAGGCGATCACCAATGCCACCCTCGACTCCTTTGAGCTTGGCCATGCCAAGATGGCACCTCCCAAAAAGAAAGAAAAAGAATGCCAAGGGAAAAGCAAAAGCCTACAGCACCTGGTATTCCCAGGCGGTCTCCCATCCAGGTACTAACCAGGCCCGACCCTGCTTAGCTTCCGAGATCAGACGAGATCGGGCGTGTTCAGGGTGATGTGGCCGTAGGCGATCACCAATGCCACCCTCGACTCCTTTGAGCTTGGCCATGCCAAGATGGCACCTCCCAAAAAGAAAGAAAAAGAATGCCAAGGGAAAAGCAAAAGCCTACAGCACCTGGTATTCCCAGGCGGTCTCCCATCCAGGTACTAACCAGGCCCGACCCTGCTTAGCTTCCGAGATCAGACGAGATCGGGCGTGTTCAGGGTGATGTGGCCGTAGGCGATCACCAATGCCACCCTCGACTCCTTTGAGCTTGGCCATGCCAAGATGGCACCTCCCAAAAAGAAAGAAAAAGAATGCCAAGGGAAAAGCAAAAGCCTACAGCACCTGGTATTCCCAGGCGGTCTCCCATCCAGGTACTAACCAGGCCCGACCCTGCTTAGCTTCCGAGATCAGACGAGATCGGGCGTGTTCAGGGTGATGTGGCCGTAGGCGATCACCAATGCCACCCTCGACTCCTTTGAGCTTGGCCATGCCAAGATGGCACCTCCCAAAAAGAAAGAAAAAGAATGCCAAGGGAAAAGCAAAAGCCTACAGCACCTGGTATTCCCAGGCGGTCTCCCATCCAGGTACTAACCAGGCCCGACCCTGCTTAGCTTCCGAGATCAGACGAGATCGGGCGTGTTCAGGGTGATGTGGCCGTAGGCGATCACCAATGCCACCCTCGACTCCTTTGAGCTTGGCCATGCCAAGATGGCACCTCCCAAAAAGAAAGAAAAAGAATGCCAAGGGAAAAGCAAAAGCCTACAGCACCTGGTATTCCCAGGCGGTCTCCCATCCAGGTACTAACCAGGCCCGACCCTGCTTAGCTTCCGAGATCAGACGAGATCGGGCGTGTTCAGGGTGATGTGGCCGTAGGCGATCACCAATGCCACCCTCGACTCCTTTGAGCTTGGCCATGCCAAGATGGCACCTCCCAAAAAGAAAGAAAAAGAATGCCAAGGGAAAAGCAAAAGCCTACAGCACCTGGTATTCCCAGGCGGTCTCCCATCCAGGTACTAACCAGGCCCGACCCTGCTTAGCTTCCGAGATCAGACGAGATCGGGCGTGTTCAGGGTGATGTGGCCGTAGGCGATCACCAATGCCACCCTCGACTCCTTTGAGCTTGGCCATGCCAAGATGGCACCTCCCAAAAAGAAAGAAAAAGAATGCCAAGGGAAAAGCAAAAGCCTACAGCACCTGGTATTCCCAGGCGGTCTCCCATCCAGGTACTAACCAGGCCCGACCCTGCTTAGCTTCCGAGATCAGACGAGATCGGGCGTGTTCAGGGTGATGTGGCCGTAGGCGATCACCAATGCCACCCTCGACTCCTTTGAGCTTGGCCATGCCAAGATGGCACCTCCCAAAAAGAAAGAAAAAGAATGCCAAGGGAAAAGCAAAAGCCTACAGCACCTGGTATTCCCAGGCGGTCTCCCATCCAGGTACTAACCAGGCCCGACCCTGCTTAGCTTCCGAGATCAGACGAGATCGGGCGTGTTCAGGGTGATGTGGCCGTAGGCGATCACCAATGCCACCCTCGACTCCTTTGAGCTTGGCCATGCCAAGATGGCACCTCCCAAAAAGAAAGAAAAAGAATGCCAAGGGAAAAGCAAAAGCCTACAGCACCTGGTATTCCCAGGCGGTCTCCCATCCAGGTACTAACCAGGCCCGACCCTGCTTAGCTTCCGAGATCAGACGAGATCGGGCGTGTTCAGGGTGATGTGGCCGTAGGCGATCACCAATGCCACCCTCGACTCCTTTGAGCTTGGCCATGCCAAGATGGCACCTCCCAAAAAGAAAGAAAAAGAATGCCAAGGGAAAAGCAAAAGCCTACAGCACCTGGTATTCCCAGGCGGTCTCCCATCCAGGTACTAACCAGGCCCGACCCTGCTTAGCTTCCGAGATCAGACGAGATCGGGCGTGTTCAGGGTGATGTGGCCGTAGGCGATCACCAATGCCACCCTCGACTCCTTTGAGCTTGGCCATGCCAAGATGGCACCTCCCAAAAAGAAAGAAAAAGAATGCCAAGGGAAAAGCAAAAGCCTACAGCACCTGGTATTCCCAGGCGGTCTCCCATCCAGGTACTAACCAGGCCCGACCCTGCTTAGCTTCCGAGATCAGACGAGATCGGGCGTGTTCAGGGTGATGTGGCCGTAGGCGATCACGCCACCCTCGACTCCTTTGAGCTTGGCCATGCCAAGATGGCACCTCCCAAAAAGAAAGAAAAAGAATGCCAAGGGAAAAGCAAAAGCCTACAGCACCTGGTATTCCCAGGCGGTCTCCCATCCAGGTACTAACCAGGCCCGACCCTGCTTAGCTTCCGAGATCAGACGAGATCGGGCGTGTTCAGGGTGATGTGGCCGTAGGCGATCACCAATGCCACCCTCGACTCCTTTGAGCTTGGCCATGCCAAGATGGCACCTCCCAAAAAGAAAGAAAAAGAATGCCAAGGGAAAAGCAAAAGCCTACAGCACCTGGTATTCCCAGGCGGTCTCCCATCCAGGTACTAACCAGGCCCGACCCTGCTTAGCTTCCGAGATCAGACGAGATCGGGCGTGTTCAGGGTGATGTGGCCGTAGGCGATCACCAATGCCACCCTCGACTCCTTTGAGCTTGGCCATGCCAAGATGGCACCTCCCAAAAAGAAAGAAAAAGAATGCCAAGGGAAAAGCAAAAGCCTACAGCACCTGGTATTCCCAGGCGGTCTCCCATCCAGGTACTAACCAGGCCCGACCCTGCTTAGCTTCCGAGATCAGACGAGATCGGGCGTGTTCAGGGTGATGTGGCCGTAGGCGATCACCAATGCCACCCTCGACTCCTTTGAGCTTGGCCATGCCAAGATGGCACCTCCCAAAAAGAAAGAAAAAGAATGCCAAGGGAAAAGCAAAAGCCTACAGCACCTGGTATTCCCAGGCGGTCTCCCATCCAGGTACTAACCAGGCCCGACCCTGCTTAGCTTCCGAGATCAGACGAGATCGGGCGTGTTCAGGGTGATGTGGCCGTAGGCGATCACCAATGCCACCCTCGACTCCTTTGAGCTTGGCCATGCCAAGATGGCACCTCCCAAAAAGAAAGAAAAAGAATGCCAAGGGAAAAGCAAAAGCCTACAGCACCTGGTATTCCCAGGCGGTCTCCCATCCAGGTACTAACCAGGCCCGACCCTGCTTAGCTTCCGAGATCAGACGAGATCGGGCGTGTTCAGGGTGATGTGGCCGTAGGCGATCACCAATGCCACCCTCGACTCCTTTGAGCTTGGCCATGCCAAGATGGCACCTCCCAAAAAGAAAGAAAAAGAATGCCAAGGGAAAAGCAAAAGCCTACAGCACCTGGTATTCCCAGGCGGTCTCCCATCCAGGTACTAACCAGGCCCGACCCTGCTTAGCTTCCGAGATCAGACGAGATCGGGCGTGTTCAGGGTGATGTGGCCGTAGGCGATCACCAATGCCACCCTCGACTCCTTTGAGCTTGGCCATGCCAAGATGGCACCTCCCAAAAAGAAAGAAAAAGAATGCCAAGGGAAAAGCAAAAGCCTACAGCACCTGGTATTCCCAGGCGGTCTCCCATCCAGGTACTAACCAGGCCCGACCCTGCTTAGCTTCCGAGATCAGACGAGATCGGGCGTGTTCAGGGTGATGTGGCCGTAGGCGATCACCAATGCCACCCTCGACTCCTTTGAGCTTGGCCATGCCAAGATGGCACCTCCCAAAAAGAAAGAAAAAGAATGCCAAGGGAAAAGCAAAAGCCTACAGCACCTGGTATTCCCAGGCGGTCTCCCATCCAGGTACTAACCAGGCCCGACCCTGCTTAGCTTCCGAGATCAGACGAGATCGGGCGTGTTCAGGGTGATGTGGCCGTAGGCGATCACCAATGCCACCCTCGACTCCTTTGAGCTTGGCCATGCCAAGATGGCACCTCCCAAAAAGAAAGAAAAAGAATGCCAAGGGAAAAGCAAAAGCCTACAGCACCTGGTATTCCCAGGCGGTCTCCCATCCAGGTACTAACCAGGCCCGACCCTGCTTAGCTTCCGAGATCAGACGAGATCGGGCGTGTTCAGGGTGATGTGGCCGTAGGCGATCACCAATGCCACCCTCGACTCCTTTGAGCTTGGCCATGCCAAGATGGCACCTCCCAAAAAGAAAGAAAAAGAATGCCAAGGGAAAAGCAAAAGCCTACAGCACCTGGTATTCCCAGGCGGTCTCCCATCCAGGTACTAACCAGGCCCGACCCTGCTTAGCTTCCGAGATCAGACGAGATCGGGCGTGTTCAGGGTGATGTGGCCGTAGGCGATCACCAATGCCACCCTCGACTCCTTTGAGCTTGGCCATGCCAAGATGGCACCTCCCAAAAAGAAAGAAAAAGAATGCCAAGGGAAAAGCAAAAGCCTACAGCACCTGGTATTCCCAGGCGGTCTCCCATCCAGGTACTAACCAGGCCCGACCCTGCTTAGCTTCCGAGATCAGACGAGATCGGGCGTGTTCAGGGTGATGTGGCCGTAGGCGATCACCAATGCCACCCTCGACTCCTTTGAGCTTGGCCATGCCAAGATGGCACCTCCCAAAAAGAAAGAAAAAGAATGCCAAGGGAAAAGCAAAAGCCTACAGCACCTGGTATTCCCAGGCGGTCTCCCATCCAGGTACTAACCAGGCCCGACCCTGCTTAGCTTCCGAGATCAGACGAGATCGGGCGTGTTCAGGGTGATGTGGCCGTAGGCGATCACCAATGCCACCCTCGACTCCTTTGAGCTTGGCCATGCCAAGATGGCACCTCCCAAAAAGAAAGAAAAAGAATGCCAAGGGAAAAGCAAAAGCCTACAGCACCTGGTATTCCCAGGCGGTCTCCCATCCAGGTACTAACCAGGCCCGACCCTGCTTAGCTTCCGAGATCAGACGAGATCGGGCGTGTTCAGGGTGATGTGGCCGTAGGCGATCACCAATGCCACCCTCGACTCCTTTGAGCTTGGCCATGCCAAGATGGCACCTCCCAAAAAGAAAGAAAAAGAATGCCAAGGGAAAAGCAAAAGCCTACAGCACCTGGTATTCCCAGGCGGTCTCCCATCCAGGTACTAACCAGGCCCGACCCTGCTTAGCTTCCGAGATCAGACGAGATCGGGCGTGTTCAGGGTGATGTGGCCGTAGGCGATCACCAATGCCACCCTCGACTCCTTTGAGCTTGGCCATGCCAAGATGGCACCTCCCAAAAAGAAAGAAAAAGAATGCCAAGGGAAAAGCAAAAGCCTACAGCACCTGGTATTCCCAGGCGGTCTCCCATCCAGGTACTAACCAGGCCCGACCCTGCTTAGCTTCCGAGATCAGACGAGATCGGGCGTGTTCAGGGTGATGTGGCCGTAGGCGATCACCAATGCCACCCTCGACTCCTTTGAGCTTGGCCATGCCAAGATGGCACCTCCCAAAAAGAAAGAAAAAGAATGCCAAGGGAAAAGCAAAAGCCTACAGCACCTGGTATTCCCAGGCGGTCTCCCATCCAGGTACTAACCAGGCCCGACCCTGCTTAGCTTCCGAGATCAGACGAGATCGGGCGTGTTCAGGGTGATGTGGCCGTAGGCGATCACCAATGCCACCCTCGACTCCTTTGAGCTTGGCCATGCCAAGATGGCACCTCCCAAAAAGAAAGAAAAAGAATGCCAAGGGAAAAGCAAAAGCCTACAGCACCTGGTATTCCCAGGCGGTCTCCCATCCAGGTACTAACCAGGCCCGACCCTGCTTAGCTTCCGAGATCAGACGAGATCGGGCGTGTTCAGGGTGATGTGGCCGTAGGCGATCACCAATGCCACCCTCGACTCCTTTGAGCTTGGCCATGCCAAGATGGCACCTCCCAAAAAGAAAGAAAAAGAATGCCAAGGGAAAAGCAAAAGCCTACAGCACCTGGTATTCCCAGGCGGTCTCCCATCCAGGTACTAACCAGGCCCGACCCTGCTTAGCTTCCGAGATCAGACGAGATCGGGCGTGTTCAGGGTGATGTGGCCGTAGGCGATCACCAATGCCACCCTCGACTCCTTTGAGCTTGGCCATGCCAAGATGGCACCTCCCAAAAAGAAAGAAAAAGAATGCCAAGGGAAAAGCAAAAGCCTACAGCACCTGGTATTCCCAGGCGGTCTCCCATCCAGGTACTAACCAGGCCCGACCCTGCTTAGCTTCCGAGATCAGACGAGATCGGGCGTGTTCAGGGTGATGTGGCCGTAGGCGATCACCAATGCCACCCTCGACTCCTTTGAGCTTGGCCATGCCAAGATGGCACCTCCCAAAAAGAAAGAAAAAGAATGCCAAGGGAAAAGCAAAAGCCTACAGCACCTGGTATTCCCAGGCGGTCTCCCATCCAGGTACTAACCAGGCCCGACCCTGCTTAGCTTCCGAGATCAGACGAGATCGGGCGTGTTCAGGGTGATGTGGCCGTAGGCGATCACCAATGCCACCCTCGACTCCTTTGAGCTTGGCCATGCCAAGATGGCACCTCCCAAAAAGAAAGAAAAAGAATGCCAAGGGAAAAGCAAAAGCCTACAGCACCTGGTATTCCCAGGCGGTCTCCCATCCAGGTACTAACCAGGCCCGACCCTGCTTAGCTTCCGAGATCAGACGAGATCGGGCGTGTTCAGGGTGATGTGGCCGTAGGCGATCACCAATGCCACCCTCGACTCCTTTGAGCTTGGCCATGCCAAGATGGCACCTCCCAAAAAGAAAGAAAAAGAATGCCAAGGGAAAAGCAAAAGCCTACAGCACCTGGTATTCCCAGGCGGTCTCCCATCCAGGTACTAACCAGGCCCGACCCTGCTTAGCTTCCGAGATCAGACGAGATCGGGCGTGTTCAGGGTGATGTGGCCGTAGGCGATCACCAATGCCACCCTCGACTCCTTTGAGCTTGGCCATGCCAAGATGGCACCTCCCAAAAAGAAAGAAAAAGAATGCCAAGGGAAAAGCAAAAGCCTACAGCACCTGGTATTCCCAGGCGGTCTCCCATCCAGGTACTAACCAGGCCCGACCCTGCTTAGCTTCCGAGATCAGACGAGATCGGGCGTGTTCAGGGTGATGTGGCCGTAGGCGATCACCAATGCCACCCTCGACTCCTTTGAGCTTGGCCATGCCAAGATGGCACCTCCCAAAAAGAAAGAAAAAGAATGCCAAGGGAAAAGCAAAAGCCTACAGCACCTGGTATTCCCAGGCGGTCTCCCATCCAGGTACTAACCAGGCCCGACCCTGCTTAGCTTCCGAGATCAGACGAGATCGGGCGTGTTCAGGGTGATGTGGCCGTAGGCGATCACCAATGCCACCCTCGACTCCTTTGAGCTTGGCCATGCCAAGATGGCACCTCCCAAAAAGAAAGAAAAAGAATGCCAAGGGAAAAGCAAAAGCCTACAGCACCTGGTATTCCCAGGCGGTCTCCCATCCAGGTACTAACCAGGCCCGACCCTGCTTAGCTTCCGAGATCAGACGAGATCGGGCGTGTTCAGGGTGATGTGGCCGTAGGCGATCACCAATGCCACCCTCGACTCCTTTGAGCTTGGCCATGCCAAGATGGCACCTCCCAAAAAGAAAGAAAAAGAATGCCAAGGGAAAAGCAAAAGCCTACAGCACCTGGTATTCCCAGGCGGTCTCCCATCCAGGTACTAACCAGGCCCGACCCTGCTTAGCTTCCGAGATCAGACGAGATCGGGCGTGTTCAGGGTGATGTGGCCGTAGGCGATCACCAATGCCACCCTCGACTCCTTTGAGCTTGGCCATGCCAAGATGGCACCTCCCAAAAAGAAAGAAAAAGAATGCCAAGGGAAAAGCAAAAGCCTACAGCACCTGGTATTCCCAGGCGGTCTCCCATCCAGGTACTAACCAGGCCCGACCCTGCTTAGCTTCCGAGATCAGACGAGATCGGGCGTGTTCAGGGTGATGTGGCCGTAGGCGATCACCAATGCCACCCTCGACTCCTTTGAGCTTGGCCATGCCAAGATGGCACCTCCCAAAAAGAAAGAAAAAGAATGCCAAGGGAAAAGCAAAAGCCTACAGCACCTGGTATTCCCAGGCGGTCTCCCATCCAGGTACTAACCAGGCCCGACCCTGCTTAGCTTCCGAGATCAGACGAGATCGGGCGTGTTCAGGGTGATGTGGCCGTAGGCGATCACCAATGCCACCCTCGACTCCTTTGAGCTTGGCCATGCCAAGATGGCACCTCCCAAAAAGAAAGAAAAAGAATGCCAAGGGAAAAGCAAAAGCCTACAGCACCTGGTATTCCCAGGCGGTCTCCCATCCAGGTACTAACCAGGCCCGACCCTGCTTAGCTTCCGAGATCAGACGAGATCGGGCGTGTTCAGGGTGATGTGGCCGTAGGCGATCACCAATGCCACCCTCGACTCCTTTGAGCTTGGCCATGCCAAGATGGCACCTCCCAAAAAGAAAGAAAAAGAATGCCAAGGGAAAAGCAAAAGCCTACAGCACCTGGTATTCCCAGGCGGTCTCCCATCCAGGTACTAACCAGGCCCGACCCTGCTTAGCTTCCGAGATCAGACGAGATCGGGCGTGTTCAGGGTGATGTGGCCGTAGGCGATCACCAATGCCACCCTCGACTCCTTTGAGCTTGGCCATGCCAAGATGGCACCTCCCAAAAAGAAAGAAAAAGAATGCCAAGGGAAAAGCAAAAGCCTACAGCACCTGGTATTCCCAGGCGGTCTCCCATCCAGGTACTAACCAGGCCCGACCCTGCTTAGCTTCCGAGATCAGACGAGATCGGGCGTGTTCAGGGTGATGTGGCCGTAGGCGATCACCAATGCCACCCTCGACTCCTTTGAGCTTGGCCATGCCAAGATGGCACCTCCCAAAAAGAAAGAAAAAGAATGCCAAGGGAAAAGCAAAAGCCTACAGCACCTGGTATTCCCAGGCGGTCTCCCATCCAGGTACTAACCAGGCCCGACCCTGCTTAGCTTCCGAGATCAGACGAGATCGGGCGTGTTCAGGGTGATGTGGCCGTAGGCGATCACCAATGCCACCCTCGACTCCTTTGAGCTTGGCCATGCCAAGATGGCACCTCCCAAAAAGAAAGAAAAAGAATGCCAAGGAAAAGCAAAAGCCTACAGCACCTGGTATTCCCAGGCGGTCTCCCATCCAGGTACTAACCAGGCCCGACCCTGCTTAGCTTCCGAGATCAGACGAGATCGGGCGTGTTCAGGGTGATGTGGCCGTAGGCGATCACCAATGCCACCCTCGACTCCTTTGAGCTTGGCCATGCCAAGATGGCACCTCCCAAAAAGAAAGAAAAAGAATGCCAAGGGAAAAGCAAAAGCCTACAGCACCTGGTATTCCCAGGCGGTCTCCCATCCAGGTACTAACCAGGCCCGACCCTGCTTAGCTTCCGAGATCAGACGAGATCGGGCGTGTTCAGGGTGATGTGGCCGTAGGCGATCACCAATGCCACCCTCGACTCCTTTGAGCTTGGCCATGCCAAGATGGCACCTCCCAAAAAGAAAGAAAAAGAATGCCAGGTGAAAAGCAAAAGCCTACAGCACCTGGTATTCCCAGGCGGTCTCCCATCCAGGTACTAACCAGGCCCGACCCTGCTTAGCTTCCGAGATCAGACGAGATCGGGCGTGTTCAGGGTGATGTGGCCGTAGGCGATCACCAATGCCACCCTCGACTCCTTTGAGCTTGGCCATGCCAAGATGGCACCTCCCAAAAAGAAAGAAAAAGAATGCCAAGGGAAAAGCAAAAGCCTACAGCACCTGGTATTCCCAGGCGGTCTCCCATCCAGGTACTAACCAGGCCCGACCCTGCTTAGCTTCCGAGATCAGACGAGATCGGGCGTGTTCAGGGTGATGTGGCCGTAGGCGATCACCAATGCCACCCTCGACTCCTTTGAGCTTGGCCATGCCAAGATGGCACCTCCCAAAAAGAAAGAAAAAGAATGCCAAGGGAAAAGCAAAAGCCTACAGCACCTGGTATTCCCAGGCGGTCTCCCATCCAGGTACTAACCAGGCCCGACCCTGCTTAGCTTCCGAGATCAGACGAGATCGGGCGTGTTCAGGGTGATGTGGCCGTAGGCGATCACCAATGCCACCCTCGACTCCTTTGAGCTTGGCCATGCCAAGATGGCACCTCCCAAAAAGAAAGAAAAAGAATGCCAAGGGAAAAGCAAAAGCCTACAGCACCTGGTATTCCCAGGCGGTCTCCCATCCAGGTACTAACCAGGCCCGACCCTGCTTAGCTTCCGAGATCAGACGAGATCGGGCGTGTTCAGGGTGATGTGGCCGTAGGCGATCACCAATGCCACCCTCGACTCCTTTGAGCTTGGCCATGCCAAGATGGCACCTCCCAAAAAGAAAGAAAAAGAATGCCAAGGGAAAAGCAAAAGCCTACAGCACCTGGTATTCCCAGGCGGTCTCCCATCCAGGTACTAACCAGGCCCGACCCTGCTTAGCTTCCGAGATCAGACGAGATCGGGCGTGTTCAGGGTGATGTGGCCGTAGGCGATCACCAATGCCACCCTCGACTCCTTTGAGCTTGGCCATGCCAAGATGGCACCTCCCAAAAAGAAAGAAAAAGAATGCCAAGGGAAAAGCAAAAGCCTACAGCACCTGGTATTCCCAGGCGGTCTCCCATCCAGGTACTAACCAGGCCCGACCCTGCTTAGCTTCCGAGATCAGACGAGATCGGGCGTGTTCAGGGTGATGTGGCCGTAGGCGATCACCAATGCCACCCTCGACTCCTTTGAGCTTGGCCATGCCAAGATGGCACCTCCCAAAAAGAAAGAAAAAGAATGCCAAGGGAAAAGCAAAAGCCTACAGCACCTGGTATTCCCAGGCGGTCTCCCATCCAGGTACTAACCAGGCCCGACCCTGCTTAGCTTCCGAGATCAGACGAGATCGGGCGTGTTCAGGGTGATGTGGCCGTAGGCGATCACCAATGCCACCCTCGACTCCTTTGAGCTTGGCCATGCCAAGATGGCACCTCCCAAAAAGAAAGAAAAAGAATGCCAAGGGAAAAGCAAAAGCCTACAGCACCTGGTATTCCCAGGCGGTCTCCCATCCAGGTACTAACCAGGCCCGACCCTGCTTAGCTTCCGAGATCAGACGAGATCGGGCGTGTTCAGGGTGATGTGGCCGTAGGCGATCACCAATGCCACCCTCGACTCCTTTGAGCTTGGCCATGCCAAGATGGCACCTCCCAAAAAGAAAGAAAAAGAATGCCAAGGGAAAAGCAAAAGCCTACAGCACCTGGTATTCCCAGGCGGTCTCCCATCCAGGTACTAACCAGGCCCGACCCTGCTTAGCTTCCGAGATCAGACGAGATCGGGCGTGTTCAGGGTGATGTGGCCGTAGGCGATCACCAATGCCACCCTCGACTCCTTTGAGCTTGGCCATGCCAAGATGGCACCTCCCAAAAAGAAAGAAAAAGAATGCCAAGGGAAAAGCAAAAGCCTACAGCACCTGGTATTCCCAGGCGGTCTCCCATCCAGGTACTAACCAGGCCCGACCCTGCTTAGCTTCCGAGATCAGACGAGATCGGGCGTGTTCAGGGTGATGTGGCCGTAGGCGATCACCAATGCCACCCTCGACTCCTTTGAGCTTGGCCATGCCAAGATGGCACCTCCCAAAAAGAAAGAAAAAGAATGCCAAGGGAAAAGCAAAAGCCTACAGCACCTGGTATTCCCAGGCGGTCTCCCATCCAGGTACTAACCAGGCCCGACCCTGCTTAGCTTCCGAGATCAGACGAGATCGGGCGTGTTCAGGGTGATGTGGCCGTAGGCGATCACCAATGCCACCCTCGACTCCTTTGAGCTTGGCCATGCCAAGATGGCACCTCCCAAAAAGAAAGAAAAAGAATGCCAAGGGAAAAGCAAAAGCCTACAGCACCTGGTATTCCCAGGCGGTCTCCCATCCAGGTACTAACCAGGCCCGACCCTGCTTAGCTTCCGAGATCAGACGAGATCGGGCGTGTTCAGGGTGATGTGGCCGTAGGCGATCACCAATGCCACCCTCGACTCCTTTGAGCTTGGCCATGCCAAGATGGCACCTCCCAAAAAGAAAGAAAAAGAATGCCAAGGGAAAAGCAAAAGCCTACAGCACCTGGTATTCCCAGGCGGTCTCCCATCCAGGTACTAACCAGGCCCGACCCTGCTTAGCTTCCGAGATCAGACGAGATCGGGCGTGTTCAGGGTGATGTGGCCGTAGGCGATCACCAATGCCACCCTCGACTCCTTTGAGCTTGGCCATGCCAAGATGGCACCTCCCAAAAAGAAAGAAAAAGAATGCCAAGGGAAAAGCAAAAGCCTACAGCACCTGGTATTCCCAGGCGGTCTCCCATCCAGGTACTAACCAGGCCCGACCCTGCTTAGCTTCCGAGATCAGACGAGATCGGGCGTGTTCAGGGTGATGTGGCCGTAGGCGATCACCAATGCCACCCTCGACTCCTTTGAGCTTGGCCATGCCAAGATGGCACCTCCCAAAAAGAAAGAAAAAGAATGCCAAGGGAAAAGCAAAAGCCTACAGCACCTGGTATTCCCAGGCGGTCTCCCATCCAGGTACTAACCAGGCCCGACCCTGCTTAGCTTCCGAGATCAGACGAGATCGGGCGTGTTCAGGGTGATGTGGCCGTAGGCGATCACCAATGCCACCCTCGACTCCTTTGAGCTTGGCCATGCCAAGATGGCACCTCCCAAAAAGAAAGAAAAAGAATGCCAAGGGAAAAGCAAAAGCCTACAGCACCTGGTATTCCCAGGCGGTCTCCCATCCAGGTACTAACCAGGCCCGACCCTGCTTAGCTTCCGAGATCAGACGAGATCGGGCGTGTTCAGGGTGATGTGGCCGTAGGCGATCACCAATGCCACCCTCGACTCCTTTGAGCTTGGCCATGCCAAGATGGCACCTCCCAAAAAGAAAGAAAAAGAATGCCAAGGGAAAAGCAAAAGCCTACAGCACCTGGTATTCCCAGGCGGTCTCCCATCCAGGTACTAACCAGGCCCGACCCTGCTTAGCTTCCGAGATCAGACGAGATCGGGCGTGTTCAGGGTGATGTGGCCGTAGGCGATCACCAATGCCACCCTCGACTCCTTTGAGCTTGGCCATGCCAAGATGGCACCTCCCAAAAAGAAAGAAAAAGAATGCCAAGGGAAAAGCAAAAGCCTACAGCACCTGGTATTCCCAGGCGGTCTCCCATCCAGGTACTAACCAGGCCCGACCCTGCTTAGCTTCCGAGATCAGACGAGATCGGGCGTGTTCAGGGTGATGTGGCCGTAGGCGATCACCAATGCCACCCTCGACTCCTTTGAGCTTGGCCATGCCAAGATGGCACCTCCCAAAAAGAAAGAAAAAGAATGCCAAGGGAAAAGCAAAAGCCTACAGCACCTGGTATTCCCAGGCGGTCTCCCATCCAGGTACTAACCAGGCCCGACCCTGCTTAGCTTCCGAGATCAGACGAGATCGGGCGTGTTCAGGGTGATGTGGCCGTAGGCGATCACCAATGCCACCCTCGACTCCTTTGAGCTTGGCCATGCCAAGATGGCACCTCCCAAAAAGAAAGAAAAAGAATGCCAAGGGAAAAGCAAAAGCCTACAGCACCTGGTATTCCCAGGCGGTCTCCCATCCAGGTACTAACCAGGCCCGACCCTGCTTAGCTTCCGAGATCAGACGAGATCGGGCGTGTTCAGGGTGATGTGGCCGTAGGCGATCACCAATGCCACCCTCGACTCCTTTGAGCTTGGCCATGCCAAGATGGCACCTCCCAAAAAGAAAGAAAAAGAATGCCAAGGGAAAAGCAAAAGCCTACAGCACCTGGTATTCCCAGGCGGTCTCCCATCCAGGTACTAACCAGGCCCGACCCTGCTTAGCTTCCGAGATCAGACGAGATCGGGCGTGTTCAGGGTGATGTGGCCGTAGGCGATCACCAATGCCACCCTCGACTCCTTTGAGCTTGGCCATGCCAAGATGGCACCTCCCAAAAAGAAAGAAAAAGAATGCCAAGGGAAAAGCAAAAGCCTACAGCACCTGGTATTCCCAGGCGGTCTCCCATCCAGGTACTAACCAGGCCCGACCCTGCTTAGCTTCCGAGATCAGACGAGATCGGGCGTGTTCAGGGTGATGTGGCCGTAGGCGATCACCAATGCCACCCTCGACTCCTTTGAGCTTGGCCATGCCAAGATGGCACCTCCCAAAAAGAAAGAAAAAGAATGCCAAGGGAAAAGCAAAAGCCTACAGCACCTGGTATTCCCAGGCGGTCTCCCATCCAGGTACTAACCAGGCCCGACCCTGCTTAGCTTCCGAGATCAGACGAGATCGGGCGTGTTCAGGGTGATGTGGCCGTAGGCGATCACCAATGCCACCCTCGACTCCTTTGAGCTTGGCCATGCCAAGATGGCACCTCCCAAAAAGAAAGAAAAAGAATGCCAAGGGAAAAGCAAAAGCCTACAGCACCTGGTATTCCCAGGCGGTCTCCCATCCAGGTACTAACCAGGCCCGACCCTGCTTAGCTTCCGAGATCAGACGAGATCGGGCGTGTTCAGGGTGATGTGGCCGTAGGCGATCACCAATGCCACCCTCGACTCCTTTGAGCTTGGCCATGCCAAGATGGCACCTCCCAAAAAGAAAGAAAAAGAATGCCAAGGGAAAAGCAAAAGCCTACAGCACCTGGTATTCCCAGGCGGTCTCCCATCCAGGTACTAACCAGGCCCGACCCTGCTTAGCTTCCGAGATCAGACGAGATCGGGCGTGTTCAGGGTGATGTGGCCGTAGGCGATCACCAATGCCACCCTCGACTCCTTTGAGCTTGGCCATGCCAAGATGGCACCTCCCAAAAAGAAAGAAAAAGAATGCCAAGGGAAAAGCAAAAGCCTACAGCACCTGGTATTCCCAGGCGGTCTCCCATCCAGGTACTAACCAGGCCCGACCCTGCTTAGCTTCCGAGATCAGACGAGATCGGGCGTGTTCAGGGTGATGTGGCCGTAGGCGATCACCAATGCCACCCTCGACTCCTTTGAGCTTGGCCATGCCAAGATGGCACCTCCCAAAAAGAAAGAAAAAGAATGCCAAGGGAAAAGCAAAAGCCTACAGCACCTGGTATTCCCAGGCGGTCTCCCATCCAGGTACTAACCAGGCCCGACCCTGCTTAGCTTCCGAGATCAGACGAGATCGGGCGTGTTCAGGGTGATGTGGCCGTAGGCGATCACCAATGCCACCCTCGACTCCTTTGAGCTTGGCCATGCCAAGATGGCACCTCCCAAAAAGAAAGAAAAAGAATGCCAAGGGAAAAGCAAAAGCCTACAGCACCTGGTATTCCCAGGCGGTCTCCCATCCAGGTACTAACCAGGCCCGACCCTGCTTAGCTTCCGAGATCAGACGAGATCGGGCGTGTTCAGGGTGATGTGGCCGTAGGCGATCACCAATGCCACCCTCGACTCCTTTGAGCTTGGCCATGCCAAGATGGCACCTCCCAAAAAGAAAGAAAAAGAATGCCAAGGGAAAAGCAAAAGCCTACAGCACCTGGTATTCCCAGGCGGTCTCCCATCCAGGTACTAACCAGGCCCGACCCTGCTTAGCTTCCGAGATCAGACGAGATCGGGCGTGTTCAGGGTGATGTGGCCGTAGGCGATCACCAATGCCACCCTCGACTCCTTTGAGCTTGGCCATGCCAAGATGGCACCTCCCAAAAAGAAAGAAAAAGAATGCCAAGGGAAAAGCAAAAGCCTACAGCACCTGGTATTCCCAGGCGGTCTCCCATCCAGGTACTAACCAGGCCCGACCCTGCTTAGCTTCCGAGATCAGACGAGATCGGGCGTGTTCAGGGTGATGTGGCCGTAGGCGATCACCAATGCCACCCTCGACTCCTTTGAGCTTGGCCATGCCAAGATGGCACCTCCCAAAAAGAAAGAAAAAGAATGCCAAGGGAAAAGCAAAAGCCTACAGCACCTGGTATTCCCAGGCGGTCTCCCATCCAGGTACTAACCAGGCCCGACCCTGCTTAGCTTCCGAGATCAGACGAGATCGGGCGTGTTCAGGGTGATGTGGCCGTAGGCGATCACCAATGCCACCCTCGACTCCTTTGAGCTTGGCCATGCCAAGATGGCACCTCCCAAAAAGAAAGAAAAAGAATGCCAAGGGAAAAGCAAAAGCCTACAGCACCTGGTATTCCCAGGCGGTCTCCCATCCAGGTACTAACCAGGCCCGACCCTGCTTAGCTTCCGAGATCAGACGAGATCGGGCGTGTTCAGGGTGATGTGGCCGTAGGCGATCACCAATGCCACCCTCGACTCCTTTGAGCTTGGCCATGCCAAGATGGCACCTCCCAAAAAGAAAGAAAAAGAATGCCAAGGGAAAAGCAAAAGCCTACAGCACCTGGTATTCCCAGGCGGTCTCCCATCCAGGTACTAACCAGGCCCGACCCTGCTTAGCTTCCGAGATCAGACGAGATCGGGCGTGTTCAGGGTGATGTGGCCGTAGGCGATCACCAATGCCACCCTCGACTCCTTTGAGCTTGGCCATGCCAAGATGGCACCTCCCAAAAAGAAAGAAAAAGAATGCCAAGGGAAAAGCAAAAGCCTACAGCACCTGGTATTCCCAGGCGGTCTCCCATCCAGGTACTAACCAGGCCCGACCCTGCTTAGCTTCCGAGATCAGACGAGATCGGGCGTGTTCAGGGTGATGTGGCCGTAGGCGATCACCAATGCCACCCTCGACTCCTTTGAGCTTGGCCATGCCAAGATGGCACCTCCCAAAAAGAAAGAAAAAGAATGCCAAGGGAAAAGCAAAAGCCTACAGCACCTGGTATTCCCAGGCGGTCTCCCATCCAGGTACTAACCAGGCCCGACCCTGCTTAGCTTCCGAGATCAGACGAGATCGGGCGTGTTCAGGGTGATGTGGCCGTAGGCGATCACCAATGCCACCCTCGACTCCTTTGAGCTTGGCCATGCCAAGATGGCACCTCCCAAAAAGAAAGAAAAAGAATGCCAAGGGAAAAGCAAAAGCCTACAGCACCTGGTATTCCCAGGCGGTCTCCCATCCAGGTACTAACCAGGCCCGACCCTGCTTAGCTTCCGAGATCAGACGAGATCGGGCGTGTTCAGGGTGATGTGGCCGTAGGCGATCACCAATGCCACCCTCGACTCCTTTGAGCTTGGCCATGCCAAGATGGCACCTCCCAAAAAGAAAGAAAAAGAATGCCAAGGGAAAAGCAAAAGCCTACAGCACCTGGTATTCCCAGGCGGTCTCCCATCCAGGTACTAACCAGGCCCGACCCTGCTTAGCTTCCGAGATCAGACGAGATCGGGCGTGTTCAGGGTGATGTGGCCGTAGGCGATCACCAATGCCACCCTCGACTCCTTTGAGCTTGGCCATGCCAAGATGGCACCTCCCAAAAAGAAAGAAAAAGAATGCCAAGGGAAAAGCAAAAGCCTACAGCACCTGGTATTCCCAGGCGGTCTCCCATCCAGGTACTAACCAGGCCCGACCCTGCTTAGCTTCCGAGATCAGACGAGATCGGGCGTGTTCAGGGTGATGTGGCCGTAGGCGATCACCAATGCCACCCTCGACTCCTTTGAGCTTGGCCATGCCAAGATGGCACCTCCCAAAAAGAAAGAAAAAGAATGCCAAGGGAAAAGCAAAAGCCTACAGCACCTGGTATTCCCAGGCGGTCTCCCATCCAGGTACTAACCAGGCCCGACCCTGCTTAGCTTCCGAGATCAGACGAGATCGGGCGTGTTCAGGGTGATGTGGCCGTAGGCGATCACCAATGCCACCCTCGACTCCTTTGAGCTTGGCCATGCCAAGATGGCACCTCCCAAAAAGAAAGAAAAAGAATGCCAAGGGAAAAGCAAAAGCCTACAGCACCTGGTATTCCCAGGCGGTCTCCCATCCAGGTACTAACCAGGCCCGACCCTGCTTAGCTTCCGAGATCAGACGAGATCGGGCGTGTTCAGGGTGATGTGGCCGTAGGCGATCACCAATGCCACCCTCGACTCCTTTGAGCTTGGCCATGCCAAGATGGCACCTCCCAAAAAGAAAGAAAAAGAATGCCAAGGGAAAAGCAAAAGCCTACAGCACCTGGTATTCCCAGGCGGTCTCCCATCCAGGTACTAACCAGGCCCGACCCTGCTTAGCTTCCGAGATCAGACGAGATCGGGCGTGTTCAGGGTGATGTGGCCGTAGGCGATCACCAATGCCACCCTCGACTCCTTTGAGCTTGGCCATGCCAAGATGGCACCTCCCAAAAAGAAAGAAAAAGAATGCCAAGGGAAAAGCAAAAGCCTACAGCACCTGGTATTCCCAGGCGGTCTCCCATCCAGGTACTAACCAGGCCCGACCCTGCTTAGCTTCCGAGATCAGACGAGATCGGGCGTGTTCAGGGTGATGTGGCCGTAGGCGATCACCAATGCCACCCTCGACTCCTTTGAGCTTGGCCATGCCAAGATGGCACCTCCCAAAAAGAAAGAAAAAGAATGCCAAGGGAAAAGCAAAAGCCTACAGCACCTGGTATTCCCAGGCGGTCTCCCATCCAGGTACTAACCAGGCCCGACCCTGCTTAGCTTCCGAGATCAGACGAGATCGGGCGTGTTCAGGGTGATGTGGCCGTAGGCGATCACCAATGCCACCCTCGACTCCTTTGAGCTTGGCCATGCCAAGATGGCACCTCCCAAAAAGAAAGAAAAAGAATGCCAAGGGAAAAGCAAAAGCCTACAGCACCTGGTATTCCCAGGCGGTCTCCCATCCAGGTACTAACCAGGCCCGACCCTGCTTAGCTTCCGAGATCAGACGAGATCGGGCGTGTTCAGGGTGATGTGGCCGTAGGCGATCACCAATGCCACCCTCGACTCCTTTGAGCTTGGCCATGCCAAGATGGCACCTCCCAAAAAGAAAGAAAAAGAATGCCAAGGGAAAAGCAAAAGCCTACAGCACCTGGTATTCCCAGGCGGTCTCCCATCCAGGTACTAACCAGGCCCGACCCTGCTTAGCTTCCGAGATCAGACGAGATCGGGCGTGTTCAGGGTGATGTGGCCGTAGGCGATCACCAATGCCACCCTCGACTCCTTTGAGCTTGGCCATGCCAAGATGGCACCTCCCAAAAAGAAAGAAAAAGAATGCCAAGGGAAAAGCAAAAGCCTACAGCACCTGGTATTCCCAGGCGGTCTCCCATCCAGGTACTAACCAGGCCCGACCCTGCTTAGCTTCCGAGATCAGACGAGATCGGGCGTGTTCAGGGTGATGTGGCCGTAGGCGATCACCAATGCCACCCTCGACTCCTTTGAGCTTGGCCATGCCAAGATGGCACCTCCCAAAAAGAAAGAAAAAGAATGCCAAGGGAAAAGCAAAAGCCTACAGCACCTGGTATTCCCAGGCGGTCTCCCATCCAGGTACTAACCAGGCCCGACCCTGCTTAGCTTCCGAGATCAGACGAGATCGGGCGTGTTCAGGGTGATGTGGCCGTAGGCGATCACCAATGCCACCCTCGACTCCTTTGAGCTTGGCCATGCCAAGATGGCACCTCCCAAAAAGAAAGAAAAAGAATGCCAAGGGAAAAGCAAAAGCCTACAGCACCTGGTATTCCCAGGCGGTCTCCCATCCAGGTACTAACCAGGCCCGACCCTGCTTAGCTTCCGAGATCAGACGAGATCGGGCGTGTTCAGGGTGATGTGGCCGTAGGCGATCACCAATGCCACCCTCGACTCCTTTGAGCTTGGCCATGCCAAGATGGCACCTCCCAAAAAGAAAGAAAAAGAATGCCAAGGGAAAAGCAAAAGCCTACAGCACCTGGTATTCCCAGGCGGTCTCCCATCCAGGTACTAACCAGGCCCGACCCTGCTTAGCTTCCGAGATCAGACGAGATCGGGCGTGTTCAGGGTGATGTGGCCGTAGGCGATCACCAATGCCACCCTCGACTCCTTTGAGCTTGGCCATGCCAAGATGGCACCTCCCAAAAAGAAAGAAAAAGAATGCCAAGGGAAAAGCAAAAGCCTACAGCACCTGGTATTCCCAGGCGGTCTCCCATCCAGGTACTAACCAGGCCCGACCCTGCTTAGCTTCCGAGATCAGACGAGATCGGGCGTGTTCAGGGTGATGTGGCCGTAGGCGATCACCAATGCCACCCTCGACTCCTTTGAGCTTGGCCATGCCAAGATGGCACCTCCCAAAAAGAAAGAAAAAGAATGCCAAGGGAAAAGCAAAAGCCTACAGCACCTGGTATTCCCAGGCGGTCTCCCATCCAGGTACTAACCAGGCCCGACCCTGCTTAGCTTCCGAGATCAGACGAGATCGGGCGTGTTCAGGGTGATGTGGCCGTAGGCGATCACCAATGCCACCCTCGACTCCTTTGAGCTTGGCCATGCCAAGATGGCACCTCCCAAAAAGAAAGAAAAAGAATGCCAAGGGAAAAGCAAAAGCCTACAGCACCTGGTATTCCCAGGCGGTCTCCCATCCAGGTACTAACCAGGCCCGACCCTGCTTAGCTTCCGAGATCAGACGAGATCGGGCGTGTTCAGGGTGATGTGGCCGTAGGCGATCACCAATGCCACCCTCGACTCCTTTGAGCTTGGCCATGCCAAGATGGCACCTCCCAAAAAGAAAGAAAAAGAATGCCAAGGGAAAAGCAAAAGCCTACAGCACCTGGTATTCCCAGGCGGTCTCCCATCCAGGTACTAACCAGGCCCGACCCTGCTTAGCTTCCGAGATCAGACGAGATCGGGCGTGTTCAGGGTGATGTGGCCGTAGGCGATCACCAATGCCACCCTCGACTCCTTTGAGCTTGGCCATGCCAAGATGGCACCTCCCAAAAAGAAAGAAAAAGAATGCCAAGGGAAAAGCAAAAGCCTACAGCACCTGGTATTCCCAGGCGGTCTCCCATCCAGGTACTAACCAGGCCCGACCCTGCTTAGCTTCCGAGATCAGACGAGATCGGGCGTGTTCAGGGTGATGTGGCCGTAGGCGATCACCAATGCCACCCTCGACTCCTTTGAGCTTGGCCATGCCAAGATGGCACCTCCCAAAAAGAAAGAAAAAGAATGCCAAGGGAAAAGCAAAAGCCTACAGCACCTGGTATTCCCAGGCGGTCTCCCATCCAGGTACTAACCAGGCCCGACCCTGCTTAGCTTCCGAGATCAGACGAGATCGGGCGTGTTCAGGGTGATGTGGCCGTAGGCGATCACCAATGCCACCCTCGACTCCTTTGAGCTTGGCCATGCCAAGATGGCACCTCCCAAAAAGAAAGAAAAAGAATGCCAAGGGAAAAGCAAAAGCCTACAGCACCTGGTATTCCCAGGCGGTCTCCCATCCAGGTACTAACCAGGCCCGACCCTGCTTAGCTTCCGAGATCAGACGAGATCGGGCGTGTTCAGGGTGATGTGGCCGTAGGCGATCACCAATGCCACCCTCGACTCCTTTGAGCTTGGCCATGCCAAGATGGCACCTCCCAAAAAGAAAGAAAAAGAATGCCAAGGGAAAAGCAAAAGCCTACAGCACCTGGTATTCCCAGGCGGTCTCCCATCCAGGTACTAACCAGGCCCGACCCTGCTTAGCTTCCGAGATCAGACGAGATCGGGCGTGTTCAGGGTGATGTGGCCGTAGGCGATCACCAATGCCACCCTCGACTCCTTTGAGCTTGGCCATGCCAAGATGGCACCTCCCAAAAAGAAAGAAAAAGAATGCCAAGGGAAAAGCAAAAGCCTACAGCACCTGGTATTCCCAGGCGGTCTCCCATCCAGGTACTAACCAGGCCCGACCCTGCTTAGCTTCCGAGATCAGACGAGATCGGGCGTGTTCAGGGTGATGTGGCCGTAGGCGATCACCAATGCCACCCTCGACTCCTTTGAGCTTGGCCATGCCAAGATGGCACCTCCCAAAAAGAAAGAAAAAGAATGCCAAGGGAAAAGCAAAAGCCTACAGCACCTGGTATTCCCAGGCGGTCTCCCATCCAGGTACTAACCAGGCCCGACCCTGCTTAGCTTCCGAGATCAGACGAGATCGGGCGTGTTCAGGGTGATGTGGCCGTAGGCGATCACCAATGCCACCCTCGACTCCTTTGAGCTTGGCCATGCCAAGATGGCACCTCCCAAAAAGAAAGAAAAAGAATGCCAAGGGAAAAGCAAAAGCCTACAGCACCTGGTATTCCCAGGCGGTCTCCCATCCAGGTACTAACCAGGCCCGACCCTGCTTAGCTTCCGAGATCAGACGAGATCGGGCGTGTTCAGGGTGATGTGGCCGTAGGCGATCACCAATGCCACCCTCGACTCCTTTGAGCTTGGCCATGCCAAGATGGCACCTCCCAAAAAGAAAGAAAAAGAATGCCAAGGGAAAAGCAAAAGCCTACAGCACCTGGTATTCCCAGGCGGTCTCCCATCCAGGTACTAACCAGGCCCGACCCTGCTTAGCTTCCGAGATCAGACGAGATCGGGCGTGTTCAGGGTGATGTGGCCGTAGGCGATCACCAATGCCACCCTCGACTCCTTTGAGCTTGGCCATGCCAAGATGGCACCTCCCAAAAAGAAAGAAAAAGAATGCCAAGGGAAAAGCAAAAGCCTACAGCACCTGGTATTCCCAGGCGGTCTCCCATCCAGGTACTAACCAGGCCCGACCCTGCTTAGCTTCCGAGATCAGACGAGATCGGGCGTGTTCAGGGTGATGTGGCCGTAGGCGATCACCAATGCCACCCTCGACTCCTTTGAGCTTGGCCATGCCAAGATGGCACCTCCCAAAAAGAAAGAAAAAGAATGCCAAGGGAAAAGCAAAAGCCTACAGCACCTGGTATTCCCAGGCGGTCTCCCATCCAGGTACTAACCAGGCCCGACCCTGCTTAGCTTCCGAGATCAGACGAGATCGGGCGTGTTCAGGGTGATGTGGCCGTAGGCGATCACCAATGCCACCCTCGACTCCTTTGAGCTTGGCCATGCCAAGATGGCACCTCCCAAAAAGAAAGAAAAAGAATGCCAAGGGAAAAGCAAAAGCCTACAGCACCTGGTATTCCCAGGCGGTCTCCCATCCAGGTACTAACCAGGCCCGACCCTGCTTAGCTTCCGAGATCAGACGAGATCGGGCGTGTTCAGGGTGATGTGGCCGTAGGCGATCACCAATGCCACCCTCGACTCCTTTGAGCTTGGCCATGCCAAGATGGCACCTCCCAAAAAGAAAGAAAAAGAATGCCAAGGGAAAAGCAAAAGCCTACAGCACCTGGTATTCCCAGGCGGTCTCCCATCCAGGTACTAACCAGGCCCGACCCTGCTTAGCTTCCGAGATCAGACGAGATCGGGCGTGTTCAGGGTGATGTGGCCGTAGGCGATCACCAATGCCACCCTCGACTCCTTTGAGCTTGGCCATGCCAAGATGGCACCTCCCAAAAAGAAAGAAAAAGAATGCCAAGGGAAAAGCAAAAGCCTACAGCACCTGGTATTCCCAGGCGGTCTCCCATCCAGGTACTAACCAGGCCCGACCCTGCTTAGCTTCCGAGATCAGACGAGATCGGGCGTGTTCAGGGTGATGTGGCCGTAGGCGATCACCAATGCCACCCTCGACTCCTTTGAGCTTGGCCATGCCAAGATGGCACCTCCCAAAAAGAAAGAAAAAGAATGCCAAGGGAAAAGCAAAAGCCTACAGCACCTGGTATTCCCAGGCGGTCTCCCATCCAGGTACTAACCAGGCCCGACCCTGCTTAGCTTCCGAGATCAGACGAGATCGGGCGTGTTCAGGGTGATGTGGCCGTAGGCGATCACCAATGCCACCCTCGACTCCTTTGAGCTTGGCCATGCCAAGATGGCACCTCCCAAAAAGAAAGAAAAAGAATGCCAAGGGAAAAGCAAAAGCCTACAGCACCTGGTATTCCCAGGCGGTCTCCCATCCAGGTACTAACCAGGCCCGACCCTGCTTAGCTTCCGAGATCAGACGAGATCGGGCGTGTTCAGGGTGATGTGGCCGTAGGCGATCACCAATGCCACCCTCGACTCCTTTGAGCTTGGCCATGCCAAGATGGCACCTCCCAAAAAGAAAGAAAAAGAATGCCAAGGGAAAAGCAAAAGCCTACAGCACCTGGTATTCCCAGGCGGTCTCCCATCCAGGTACTAACCAGGCCCGACCCTGCTTAGCTTCCGAGATCAGACGAGATCGGGCGTGTTCAGGGTGATGTGGCCGTAGGCGATCACCAATGCCACCCTCGACTCCTTTGAGCTTGGCCATGCCAAGATGGCACCTCCCAAAAAGAAAGAAAAAGAATGCCAAGGGAAAAGCAAAAGCCTACAGCACCTGGTATTCCCAGGCGGTCTCCCATCCAGGTACTAACCAGGCCCGACCCTGCTTAGCTTCCGAGATCAGACGAGATCGGGCGTGTTCAGGGTGATGTGGCCGTAGGCGATCACCAATGCCACCCTCGACTCCTTTGAGCTTGGCCATGCCAAGATGGCACCTCCCAAAAAGAAAGAAAAAGAATGCCAAGGGAAAAGCAAAAGCCTACAGCACCTGGTATTCCCAGGCGGTCTCCCATCCAGGTACTAACCAGGCCCGACCCTGCTTAGCTTCCGAGATCAGACGAGATCGGGCGTGTTCAGGGTGATGTGGCCGTAGGCGATCACCAATGCCACCCTCGACTCCTTTGAGCTTGGCCATGCCAAGATGGCACCTCCCAAAAAGAAAGAAAAAGAATGCCAAGGGAAAAGCAAAAGCCTACAGCACCTGGTATTCCCAGGCGGTCTCCCATCCAGGTACTAACCAGGCCCGACCCTGCTTAGCTTCCGAGATCAGACGAGATCGGGCGTGTTCAGGGTGATGTGGCCGTAGGCGATCACCAATGCCACCCTCTACTCCTTTGAGCTTGGCCATGCCAAGATGGCACCTCCCAAAAAGAAAGAAAAAGAATGCCAAGGGAAAAGCAAAAGCCTACAGCACCTGGTATTCCCAGGCGGTCTCCCATCCAGGTACTAACCAGGCCCGACCCTGCTTAGCTTCCGAGATCAGACGAGATCGGGCGTGTTCAGGGTGATGTGGCCGTAGGCGATCACCAATGCCACCCTCGACTCCTTTGAGCTTGGCCATGCCAAGATGGCACCTCCCAAAAAGAAAGAAAAAGAATGCCAAGGGAAAAGCAAAAGCCTACAGCACCTGGTATTCCCAGGCGGTCTCCCATCCAGGTACTAACCAGGCCCGACCCTGCTTAGCTTCCGAGATCAGACGAGATCGGGCGTGTTCAGGGTGATG
>NW_028119366.1:0-31430 GCF_965119305.1 Pelophylax lessonae | reverse complement strand
GTATTGTCGGCTCCTGGCAATACAGACAAAAAAAACCTGAAAAAAAATGGCATAGGGGTCTCCCCCAAAATCCATACCAGACCCTTATCCGCGCAAGCAGCCTGGCTGGACAGGATAATGGGGGGGGGGAGACGGGCGAGCAGCCCCCCTTCAGAAACCATACCAGGCCACTTGCCCTCAACATGGGGAGGATGCTTTGGGGTGCCCCCATGTTGCCAAATATTGGCTCATTTTGAATTTCTTGAGAGCTACATATTCCAAAAAAGTTGGGACAGGTAGCAATAACAGGCTGGAAAAGTTAAATGTACATATAAGGAACAGCTGTAGGACCAATTTGCAACTTGTTAGGTTAATTGGCAAGTGGCAACATGATTAAGAGTGGCACATTAGAGAGGATAGTGGCAGTGTTTCTCAGAAGTCAAGATGGGGAGAGAATCACCAATTCTACCAATGCTGCGGCGAAAAATAGTGGAGCAATATCAGAAAGGAGTTTCTCAGAGAAAAACTGCAAAGAGTTTGAAGTGATCATCATCTACAGTGCATAATATCATTTAAAGATTCAGAGAATCTGGAACAATCTCTGTGCGTAAGGGTCAAGGCCGGAAAACCATACAGGATGCCCGTGATTTCCGGGCCCTTAGACGGCACTGCATCACATACAGGAATGCTACTGTAATATAAATCACAACATGGGCTCAGGAATACTTCCAGAAAACATTGTCGGTGAACACAATCCCCCGTGCCATTTGCCGTTGCCGGCTTAAACTCTAAAGGCCAAGAATGAAGCCATATCTAAACATGATCCAGAAGCACAGGCATTTTCTCTGGGCCAAGGCTCATTTAAAATAGAATGCGGCAAAGTGGAAAACTGTTCTGTGGTCGGACGAATCAAAATTTTAGATTCTTTTTGGAAAACTGGGAAGCCATGTCATCCAGACTAAAGAGGATAAGGACAACCCAAGTTGTTATCAGCGCTCAGTTCAGAAGCCTGCATCTCTGATGGTATGGGGCTGCATGAGTTTTGTGTGGCATGGGCAGCTTACATATCTGGAAAGGCACCATCAATGCTGAAAGGTATATCCAAGTTCTAGAACAACATATGCTCCCATCCAGACGTCGTCTCTTTCAGGGAAGACATTGCATTTTCCAACATGACAATGCCAGACCACGTACTTCATCAATTACAACATCATGGCTGAGTAGAAGAGGGATCCGGGTACTGAAATGGCCAGCCAGCAGTCCAGATCTTTCACCCAAAAAAAACATTTGACGCATCATAAAGAGGAAGATGCGACAAAGAAGACCTAAGACAGTTGAGCAACTAGAAGCCTGTATTAGACAAGAATGGGACAACATTCTTATTCCTAAACTTGAGCAACTTGTCTCCTCAGTCCCCAGACATTTGCAGACTGTTATAAAAAGAAGAAGGCATGCCACACAGTGGTAAACATGGCCTTGTCCCAACTTTTTTGAGATGTGCTGATGCCATGAAATTTAAAATCAACTCATTTTTCCCTTAAAATGATACATTTTCTCAGTTTAAACATTTGATATGTCATCTATGTTGTATTCTAAAAAAAAAATAGAAATTTGAAACTTCCACATCATTGCATTCTGTTTTTATTTACAATTTGTACAGTCGGGCTTGTATATATATATATATATATATATATATATATATATATATATATATATATATATATATATATATATATATATATTGTGGGAGATTAGCTCGGTGGCGGGCGTGGATGACCCCTTGGGGGGGTTCGTTACACAGGAAGATAGCCGAGAAGTGGTTGAAAACAACAGTGTAAGGTTTTATTCTTGCAATTTTCTTCACACAAGTGCAAGCTTCAAAAACAGCATAATTCAAAATAAACATAAATAAAATAAATCCTTGCCACTGTGGGCGGCTACCTTCTCACATACAGGAACCTACCTGTCTCCAACCTACTGTTGGGCAAACTTTGCTGATCCTACAGCAGACACTCAATAGTCCATGTTTTTTCTCTTCTCACAGCACATGTTCATTGGTCTTTCCTTTCACATAGAAAACATCCCTTTGTTTGTCTCTTCACACTCTTCACATAGCAACCATTCCTTTGTTTGTCTCTTCACATAGCAAACAGTGCATTTATTTCTTTCCACATAGAAATAATCCAAGACCTCACCTTGAGTAGTCTTCAGTCTTAATTTCCCCTTCACACAGGAAATGTCCATTGGTTTCTTTTCACATAGAAACGATCCAAGACCTCACCTCGAGTAGTCTTCACACTTGTTACCCTCCTCAGCGCACATCGCTTCAGGAGGTCTTCCCCATGCTCACACAGCTTTCAGGGGGCACACATCTGACTGTCCTCCTCTCCCCATGCCCACACAGCGTCAGGAGGCAGCAATCAATAGACTTCCTTTGGACAAATTATAGAGGCCTTAACTTCCTCATTCCGAACAGCTGAAGGCCTTTCAACTTCTTTAAGCCGTCCTGGCTACCTTTTCAGCCGACACCCTATAGTAATTGGTGAACTTTCTAAACCAGGTGGAAATGTATCTCCTGTCTGTGACTACATCCACAGATTTACCTGACTTCCTGCCAATAACCCCCCCTCTTGTTTCAACCCTAGGGTTGGGACACAGTTTTCCAGGCACGCATCTGTCAGTCACTGCTCTTGACTCTCACTGACAAGCCTCCTAGTATCTTCCCAAGTAATGTTCCGTCCATTCGATTCTTTGTCTGCTTCAGCTGCCAGAGATTCATCCTTCTGAGCAATCTGCTTTGCTTTTTCATTCAGCCACTGTCTTTCATGCTGATATGAATTTATTTCCCTCCCCGGTTCATTAACAACTGCTAACCTTTGTTGAAATGCTTGTAGGGGTGGCTCTTTAAGTCCGTTAGCTTGTCTGTATACACTTGTTTTGGCTGATCCTCTCCATCTTCATATAGCCAATTCTCTGTATCTTCAAGCTTCAGGATGAAACTGTTTCTGTCATCTTCATTGACAGATTTCTCATAAATGTCAGACAACTTGTCCCTCATCTCATATACACATTCTTCAACTGCATTTTTGGCATCATTTTGCTCCTTCTCCGGTTTGTCCTGCATAACCATCTGTCCTAACCACCAAGGAGGACCATGATCCATAGGCAACTCAATTGTGCTAGTCTTAAAGTCTTCAACATTCTTGAGACGCCTCTCTCTGCAATCAACAAATGATTTCCACAACACTTTGAGAACCTCTGCTTCACTTGGCTTTGTTCCAAGAAATGCCTTCTTGAGCTTGGCTTGCTCTAAGATGCTGTGCAGAAGGCCTTCCATTTGCGACAACAGGCTGTCACCCATTTCTTCAAAGTGACCCCTGTTCATTTTTCCAGCGACATCATCAACTTTCCTTCCACCAACATATGGGTCAAAAGCAACAACACAGTCTATTACAGGTTTCTTCAATGCGCTTTCTGCAATTGCATTACTTTTCCCTTGTAGCTCCTTTAGTATTTCCTTGCTTTGGTTGAATTGCATCTCTGCTCAACTATTTGACCGCTCAAGGTCACCTAGTTCCTTTTCTCTATCTGAACTCCACATGGAATGCATCTCAAGATCACGATCAAACTTCTGCCACCTGTCTTTCACCAGTTCCATTTTGGAAATATTCCCTGAAAGACACTTATTCATTTGCTTCACGTTTTCACCAACAGCCTTAGTTTTCTCCACTAGGTGGTGTTTGCTTTTTTCTCCAAGCTTTATATCACTTGCTTTAGTTTTCTCCACTAGGTTTTCAGCTTGAACCTAGAAATCATCACATTTCTTACACAGCTCCCTTGTTGACGTTTTTGAAGGAACTGTTTAATCCAGAGGGGTGCTTCAAACAACCTGTAATCAAATTTCTGATGCTCACTCAGGACAGACCCCAAAACACTGATCCTTTTATAAACTGCATCAGGCACACTATCCCCTCTTTGGGACAAATCCTCTTCAAGTTCTTCCAACTGAATCTTCATTTCTTCCACTTGCTGTTCTAAGCAGTGGCGTAGCGTGGGGGGTGCAGGGGGGGCCGGCCGCACCGGGCGCAACATCTGGGGGGGCGCATCCGCAGTGTCACTCTGTGTGAACTGTGTATGTCAGAGTCAGACAGACACTCTCTTCGGGTTCCTCCATCTTTAGGCTGGGAGATGTCCAGTGCGGGCACCCTATGGCTGAAAAAGGGTGGGTCGGGTCGGCTCGGGGCGGGGCTGGACTTTGCCTCACCTGTCCATTGGTGTAGGGTGGGTGGCGTTGCAAGCCAAGCACCGCCTATGCCGCCTCTCCTCATTGCTCAGTCAGTTTAGCAGCGAGTGAGTCAGCAGCCTGGCGCTGTCACAGAGTGGGGTTTTTTTTAATGACCTGATTAGAGCCAGAGGCTCTAATAGGCTTCAAAAAAGGGTGGACCCGGGGGGCAGAGCAGAGCACCCTAGCCCACCCATTTGTGTGACAATAGCGAATGAAAATTCGCTATTGTCACACGGATCCTCCTGCTGGCCAATCAGGAAGAGGGTCCGAGACCCGCTTCCTGATTGGCCGAAAGGCAAACGCATGCCATTGGCCGAGGAGGAGGAGGGAGGACTCAAGGAGATGCGGGGAACTGAGGAGAAGCCGCCGCTGCAGGTAAGTCTCTCTGAATTGAAGGGGGGCACGCTGGTCTGTCTGCATTGAAAGGGGGCATGCTGGTCATTCTGCATTGAAAGGGGGCACGCTGGTCATTCTGCATTGAAAGGGGGCATGCTGGTCATTCAAACTTGTATTTAGATGCATTTTACTTTAATTACATCAGTATTTTCATAACAATAATACATGTGCTTAGGGGGTAAGGGTTTCTTTAACTAATCTAGTGGAAGAGACTCGAGTGCTAAAATCCCGCGGGTTAGGGGGCGCAAATTACTTGCCTTGCCCCGGGTGCTGACAACCCACGCTACGCCACTGGTTCTAAGGCTCGCTTAGACTTTTCTAGCTCCTGAACACTTTTCCCAACATCATCCTTGGAGCTGACCAAATCTTCCATTTCTGTACACAGCTGTTTGTTAACTCTTTCTAGTTCAACCTTACACTCTAGAGCAGGGGTGGGGAACCTACGTCCCGGGGGCCGTATGCGGCCCTCTAAGTCATTTGGTCTGGCCCCCCGTGCAGCGGAGTCTGTGTCTCTCAGCTGATCTGTCAGAACGGAGCCAATGCTTCCTGTATAGTTTCGACTCCGTTCTGACAGTCTGAGTACGTCACAGGCGGAGTGATATCAAATACACTCCGCCTGTGACCAATACAGGAAACAACGCCTCTTCCTCCCCTCCAGTGCGGCGCTGCTGCTAGCCAGCATAACACACAGCAGTACCAGCCAGAACCAGCAGTACCAGCCAGAGCCAGCAGTAGTCACAGCAGTACCAGCCAGAGCCAGCAGTACTCACAGCAGTACCAGCCAGAGCCATTAGTACCCACAGCAGTACCAGCCAGAGCCAGCAGTACCCACAGCAGTACCAGCCAGAGTCAGCAGTACCCACAACAGTACCAGCCAGAGTCAGCAGTACCCACAACAGTACCAGCCAGCAGTACCTACAGAACAGTACCAGCCAGCAGTACCCACAGCAATACCAGCCAGCAGTACCCACAGCACAGTACCAGCCTTAGCCAGCAGTATCCAAGGCAGTACCTACAGCACAGTACCAGCCTGAATCAGCAATATCCACAGCAGTACCAGCCTGAGCCAGCAGTACCAGCCAGCACTACCCACAGTACAAGCCAGCTGTACCCACCAGCAGTACCAGCCAGCTATACCCACCAGCATTACCCGCCAGCAGTTCTTTTCAAAGCTTACCACCATAAAGTCGACTGCATTCCAGACTGACTGACGCAAACCTGGAAAACCAGTTGTGAGTAGCAACATCATCAATACCAGCTAACATCACACACCTCACCAAGGAGAAGTAGTTGCAGCCATCACATTAGGGGTGAGTTAATTACATTTTTGACCAAATATAAAAGGCACATTTTTAAGTTGATCATTTTGTACGGCCCCCGAATGATTTTATAAATACCCAAATGGCCCTTGGCAGAAAAAAGGTTCCCCACCCCTGCTCTAGAGCTTCCTCCAAGGAGCGAGCCAAGAACAGGGCTTTGCTCTCTTTATCACACGCTTCCGCTTCTGCACGGTCGCGTTCTTCTGCATATTTTGCAGACACAGTCTTCTCCTCACCAAGCATCTGATCAAACCTCTTTTTCACATTTTCAACATTTTCTAATGAACCAACACTTTCTTACATGCGTTTTTTCATATCCGCTATCTGAGCTTGCAGTATTGCGACTTGCTCCGATAGGTTTTTCTTTGCTTCCTCCTCCTTTTTTAATAGTTCCAGGAAGCCATTTTTCTCATCTTCCATTTGTTTGGGTTTTGTGCTCAAACTCAGCCTTTGACACCTCTCTTCCTGTAAGAGTTCCTGCGTGTCTTGCAGCTGCGATTCCAAGATAGAGAAATCTTTGGCAATTTCTCTAGATTTGCTGTCTGCTTGAGAAAGCTGATTTGTGACATTGTTCAACTCAACCTGCAGTCGGTTTGCCTTCTCGGACAGCTTAGCACACAATCGGTCACCTTCTGACACCTTGACTTGCGATTCCTGCAGCTGTGCCTCTACTTTTTTTCTCTTGTGTTCAGAATCTCCTTTTCCCTGCATAAGAGCCTTCACCTCATTGGCTGGCTTCTGGGAATGAGACTGTAATTCTGCCACCCAGGCTTCTTTCTCCTTTAACTGCTGCTGGACACGTTGGGCTTCATCTTTCCAACTTTCACAGTCCGTACGCAATTCATCTACCACATTGCTCAAAGTGGTGAGCTCATACACAGTACTCAGTAATTTAGCCTCTCTCTCTCTTTTCACCTTGTCGCTGAGAGACAATGTCGTTTTCAGAGCGACATTCTGTTCATGCGCATCCTGCAGGTCTATTTTTGTAGCTTCCAAAGACTGAAGACTTTTTTTCAGCCGATTACGCAACTCCAACATATCACACATACTTTGCTTCTGCAAAGTCTGAATTTCAATTTCCTTTTCCATGAGGATGGTATCTTTCTCCAATATAGTCTCTCTACGTTTTTGTAACTCGGAAAAAAGAAGAGCAGTGGATTCTTCCCACTGTAACACTTGAGCCTGCAAGTTTCTATGCTCCATCCTAAGCAACTCCAGGGCGTGTTCCTTTTCTTCCCTTTTCCATTGCAAGGCATCCAGCTCAGCCCTGCACACATACTGGATTTCCTCCAATCCGATGTCCTCCATTGGCTGCTGACGTCTCTGTTTCCAGCCTGCCATGCTCTCTTGGTGAGCCTTTTGTTGAGCTGCAAAGCTCCGCTGAAAATCCACATTTTCCTCAGCGTTGCTAGGGACAACAACCTTTCTCTTTAGCGGATTCTGTTCAGGCATGGATGGGGCTCGTTCAGGCGGTAACATCCCCTCCATCCATAGAATCCGGTCTCTCATTTCAGCTATCTTTTCATCTTTCAGGCATTTTGATCGCCCCATCTTCAATAACTCCACAATAAATTTTTCACAGTCCAGCAAAAAAATTTTGAGACCACTGTCTCTTTAAAGCCAGTAGCTTTTCTCTCTCTTGCAGGATCTCCTTTCCTGCACACACAGTTTGTGCAGTCTCATGCACCAGACAAAGTTCATCAAAAATTTTGAGACCACTGTCTCTTTAAAACAAGTAGGTTTTTTTTTCTTTCAGGATCTCCTCTCCTGCACACACAGATTGTGCAATCTCATGCACCAGACAAAGTTCATAGAACATATGCACTTCTTTGCAGGGATCTCTGCTTCTGCCCAATGCATACCTCCACCATATGTGGGGTTTTAGCTCGGTGGCGGGTGTGGATGACCCCTTGGGGGGGGGTTCGTTACACAGGGAGATAGCCCAGAAGTGGTTGAAAACAACAGTGTAAGGTTTTATTCTTGCAATTTTCTTCACACAAGTGCAAGCTTCAAAAACAGCATAATTCAAAATAAACATAAATAAAATAAATCCTTGTCACTGTGGGCGGCTACCTTCTCACATACAGGAACCTACCTACGGAGTCTGTCTCCAACCTACTGTTGGGCAAACTTTGCTGATCCTACAGCAGACACTCAATAGTCCATATTTTTTCTCTTCTCACAGCACATGTTCATTGGACTTTCCTTTCACATAGAAAACATCCCTTTGTTTGTCTCTTCACACTCTTCACATAGCAACCATTCCTTTGCTTGTCTCTTCACATAGCAAACAGTGCATTTATTTCTTTCCACATAGAAATAGTCCAAGACCTCACCTTGAGTCGTCTTCAGTCATAATTAATTTCCCCTTCACACAGGAAATGTCCATTGGTTTCTTTTCACATAGAAACGATCCAAGACCTCACCTCGAGTAGTCTTCACACTTGTTACCCTCCTCAGTGCACATCGCTTCAGGAGGTCTTCCCCATGCTCACACAGCTTTCAGGGGGCACACATCTGACTGTCCTCCTCTCCCCATGCCCACACAGCGTCAGGAGGCAGCAATCAATAGACTTCCTTTGGACAAATTATAGAGGCCTTAACTTCCTAATTCCGAACAGCTGAAGGCCTTTCAACTTCCTTTGTTTGTGTTCAGAGAACACACGAACGCCCGATGTTCGAGTCAAACTTAAGTTCGACTCGAACTCGAAGCTCATCCCTACTGACAAGTTTGAAAGACTTTTTAAAATGCCCATCTGCCATTAATCCAATGCTTCAGGAACAACAAGCTTCTTAGGTCAGAAATTTGTAAAAAGAACCCTCTACACCAGCAGTTCTCAACTAAGGTTCCTCCAGAGGTTGCTAGGGGGTTTCTTGAGCAATGATCAATTTCTGCCTCTCAGACAAGTTCCCACTGACACCATTCATTTTGTTTCTATCTGCAAGGGAGTAATTCCTCCTGATGACCATCACACTAATGTTTAATGATTTGTAGATATAGTCATTTTTAGCAGGAGTTCCCAGAGACCGGAAATTTATTTCAAGGGTTCCACCGTGTTAAAAAGGTTGAGAAAGTTTGGTCTACCTGTATCTCACCTTCATAGCTAAACTAAGATGATCTTTTTCTTATGACTGCCATAGACTGGAATGGTAATGTAAAAGTGATTTTTACTGGAGCAGTAGCAAATGGTATTTTATCACTTGACTCTTCAGCCATTATTAATAACAATTATAATAATTAATCATTTTAAGTAGAATTGTTATTTGTGAAAAATGTTTAAAAGTTATTACTCTCTCTCTATATATATAGCATTAAAGGTTAAATGTTATGTTGGAACTCTTTTTATATTTATTTAAAGATTTAGACTTGATGAAAACTTGAGTCTGACAACAATAGAAAAAAAAAAATCTGTCATTCCACATTAAAGTACATTTCAGGCCATATTGTATAGTATAATTTAAAATAATGCTTCTGTAAAATTGTTTTCCCCAGCTGTTCTTCAAGACAATGAGATCCAGAGAATTGTTTAGAATTAATATAGATTTTTATCACATTTAGGTCTGAAAGGCTGTATGAGTGACATTAGAAAAAGATTGGGATTTAAATATATTTGGATTCCTCCATTAAATTCTTGGATGGGGTTTAGCTCCAAAGAAGAAAAACAATGGGTTTTGTTGGCATTGTTAAAAATTAAGGAAAAGCTCATGAGTAAAACATCTGCCGTGCATATGTAGTTTGTTTTGTAGTGTTATTGACTACATTTGTAGGGCATTTAGTAGAGAAAACAAATCATATGTTAGCAGGTTCTGAATGGCTAGTGGGTCAATCACATTGTTGTCATTCCCTACAATAAGAAAAACATGGCAATGTGCGCAGTGCATAAACCACAAATAAGCGTTATTTTAAATTGGAAACAATTTTCAAAAAGCATAAGATTAATTTGTGGATGTTTATTTGCCGCTGTCTTTTATTATTGGTCTTGGAATGACCTATTAAAACTATTACACAACTTTAAATTTATTAAATTCTGTATAATGAAAAATTAACATCATGGAAAAACTGAAACCAATCATATGCAACTTAGCCACGATAGCTCGAGTGGAGAAAGTAAACAGATAGCTTGTAACAAGCATTAGTCCCCTTCCTTCATTTCAGAAGGTACCCAACCCAACCACATGAACAAAGATCCTCAACTCTAAGGGAGTAGATTGATCTTGTCGTTAAAGCTTCCAACAACTGCTGTTAGGTGTTAGAAATTCTGTATATAGTCCTACAGAACAGACAGACAGTGCCCAGTCTGCATGGGCCTTGCTGCTTAACTGCAGACAGGAAACAGGAACTAGACATTCATTTCAGTCCGAATACAAATTCAGATTAATTTTTGGTTATTCTGAAATTTAGATGTATCCAAATGAAATACTAAGGAATAGTAATGAATTTTGTTGAAATTCATTAAAATTAGTTTCGTTTATTAGTTTCTAACAAATTCCAAATTTTCAGAACGATTAGAATTCCGATCAGTCAAAAAATGATCAAATGATTTGAATTCTGTGTGAATAATAGCTGGTTGTTAAGCAGTAGGCCAGGAAGCCTGTCGCTGCATCCTTAACAACTGATGACTTATCAGCTGTCAGTGGGCTTCCCAACTGACAGATGAAATGTAAACAAAACAATGCTGGCCTTTCGGATCTGGTATGGATTTTGAGGGGAACCCCACGCCAAAATAAAAAAAAAAAACAGCGTGGGGTCATCACCCAAAATCAATGCCAGACCCTTATCCGAGCATGCACCTGGGCAGGTCAGGAAACGTGGGATGACAAGTGTGAGCCTCCCCCCTCCAGAACTATACCAAGCCACATGCCCTCAACATAGGGGGGTTGATTTGGGGGGGGGGGCTCTGACCCCCCCGGCCAAGCTTCCAGTGGGTCCAAACGACCCACAGGTATGACAACAGAAATAATGAACCATTTACAAAGCTGCACAGTTTTTTAATATCTACTGCAGCCCCTTGACTATATTGGTTATTTTGTGGAATCTGTGAATTTAGCCTTTAAACATATTCCACCTATGGTTGTAACATCACCATGTTGAAAGTTCCAAGTGCCTCTTAAAATATTTTGGTCTAGGCAACCGAGTGAAACAGCATATCTTGACTATGCCACGACTCATTGAGCGCTTGATTAGGAAGACCAATTCAACATCAAGTCTCCCCTTCCTCTCCATACAGTCTCAATTCCACATGGCATTAATTTCCTCATTTCACAAATGTTCCTTAGAGATTATGGTCCATGTTGACAGTATTGCACACAGTCAGCTGCATATTCATCACAGGAGACTTCTGTTCTACCACATCTCAAACGTGTTCTATTGGATTCAGATCCAGTGCCTTTCCTACCATCTGTGTGCCTCACCAGGAATGGAGATTCATCACACCAAGCTCAAATTTTCCAGTTGTGGTGATCCTTTGCCCACATCAGCATTAGCTTTTTGCTCTCGACTAAAAGGGATAGAACCCAATGTAAACTCTGCAACCGACTGGTCACCACTCATTGGGCTCTATGAGTCCAGTCAGGAGGAGAGCAGAGAAATTACCCTCTCTTATGTCAGACCTCTCCCTTCTGTCCCCTAACACAGGCCCACAAACCCATATACACTGCCCCTAATACACTGGTCAAAAGCGTACCTTGCAAGTCAGACTACCCCACTCATGTTCTACATATAGGAAGCCCAGGGCATGTGTGTGTATGCCTGTATCGCACCAATAACTTCAGTCCCATGGAAGAAGGCCTTGAATCTTCAGCTAGCCACTTTAGTTGGTGCACTTAGAAATCCTGTTTGATAGGACTGATGCAAAGTGTACTTCGTAACTCTTGGAGAAGAAAGAACACTTTGACTGCCTGTCAGAGGATGGGTGCAGCATAGGGTTCTTTTAGTGTAGGTAGGCAACATTGTGTGCATGCAGTGTCTCTGTATCTCTGTAAAATAGGTAAGTGCCCACCCACCAAGGCCTAAGCGAAGTGTCCTATATCAGGCAGGTTCTTCAGGTACCCCGACCGGCTACCTGGCAACTGGAACGCCTCACGTCCTCAAGAACACCTGGAGATGCCCCTGGTGTCCCTCTCTGGAGGGATGTCTGCGACCAACTGACTCTTGGGGCTGTGGAAGGACTGTCACACTGACTCAGGATGGTGGCACCTCTTCCCCTGGGTCTGGTCTCTCCTCACCTCGCCTCGTGGTGTCTCTCCCAGCTCCCCGGCAGCATTTTTCTGTCCCAGTCCTCCTCTTGCCTGTGAGCCTGCTGGGGTGGATAATTCTGCCCCCATAGAAGGCTATGGGGCCATTGTTTATGGAGACTACATATCCCAAAATACTTTGCTGCTCCTGCAGCTCTCTTTATTGTCTCCCTTCCCCTGCCAATAGGAAAGCAGGGGAGGGCACAGAACGGGTGGCCAAACTTTCTGCAAGTGCCGCATCCATTGCATTAGTGAAGAGGAGAGGCAGGGGGCACATTCCCATGCAGTAGCTGACAGGCTTTGTGTCCTGGCAAGCCTGTCAGTGTGTAAAGTCCTGCAGTGGCCAGCGGGAGGTGCAGAGCCTGCGGGTGGCAGAGTGGCACCCGCTACACTGACATGGTCCACCATTTTCACCATCATGAAACCCATCCTGAGAAATGGCATGCAACCATTGCTGGAGCGCATGTAGACAGGAGGTTACTGTAAAGAGTCTGTAGCTGGGAGTGGAAGTACAACATAGGTGGAGCTGAACTGCCGAGTCACTTCTAGGAATGGGAGCAGGTAAAGCTGAACTGCTGATTTACTGCTAGGAGTTAGGAGTAGGTTGAGCTGAGCTGCCAAGTCATGGCTAGGGGGAAACTGAGTCATTGCTAGGAAGTGGAGCATAGAGAACCTAAGCTACCAAATTACAAATGGGACTACCAGGGTGAGCTGAACTTCTGAGTCACTGCTGAGAGTCGAAAGCAGGGGTAGCTGAAATGCTGAGTCACTGCAGGGAGGGGTAGCTGAGTTGACAAGTTACTTCTGAGAGGGTAAGTAGAGCTGCTGGGGAACCCAGCAACAACATCCATGCTTCAGCTGGGAAATTAAAGGATGAGTTGTTCCACACTGCCGGCAGCTACAGAGGTCAGTGTGGTCTTGCTTTAAAACTCATTTACTGCAAGTGCACTAATATGGCTACAATCTAAGCTAAGCTAAGAATATGTATTATTATACATTATATGTATTAACCACTTCCATACCGAGTCATGTAAAATGACGTCGGCAAAGTGGTTGTCTAGATCCGGGCCGCCGTCATATGACGTCGGCCCGTTCTAGCTGCTACTGCGCGCCCCCGGTGGCGCGCAGCGGCGCGATCAGGGATGAGGCTCGTCCCTCGGACATAGCCCATCCCTGATCAAGGTAAACAGCCAATAGAAATTGGCTGTTTACCACGTGATCGGCTGTGTCAATCACAGCCGATCACATGAGCGGCTCCAGCACGAGCCGCTCGTTCTCTCTGCAATGCGCGCCCCCGGGGGCGCGCAGAGCAGCGATCGGGGACGAGGCTCGTCCCTCGGACAGAGTCGATCCCCGATCTAGGTAAAGAGCCAATGAAATTGGCTCTTTACCACGTGACCGGCTGTGTCCAATCACAGCCGGTCACAAATGTCAACAGAGAACACGGTAACTAGCTGTCACCGTGTTCTCCTCCTCACACACTGATCCTGTGTGAGGAGGAGATTGTGGTAACAGCTAGTTACCAACTACAGTGCACCCTAAACACACTGATTGCCCCCCCCCCAATAAAGAGCACCTGTCACTAGCCCATCAAAGTACCCGAGTACCTGTCACCAGCCCATCAGGTACTCAGATGACAGGTACTTGGGTACTCTGATGGGCTGGTGACAGGTATTCGGGTACTCTGATGACAGGTACTCAGGTACTCTGATGACGGATACTCTGATGACAGGTACTCGGGTACTCTGATGACAGGTACTCGGGTACTCTGATGACAGGTACTCGGGTACTCTGATGACAGGTACTCGGGTACTCTGATGACGGGTACTCGGTTACTCTGATGACAGGTACTCGGGTACTCTGATGACAGGTACTCGGGTACTCTGATGACAGGTACTCGGGTACTCTGATGACGGGTACTCGGGTACTCTGATGACGGGTACTCGGGTACTCTGATGACAGGTACTCGGGTACTCTGATGACAGGTACTCGGGTACTCTGATGACGGGTACTCGGGTATTCTGATGACGGGTACTCGGGTACTTTGAGTACCTGTCAACGGAGTACCCGTCATCAGAGTACCTGAGTACCTGTCACCTACCCATCAGAGTACCCGAGTACCTTCCACCTGCTCATCAGAGTACCTGACGCCTGAAGTACCCAAGTACTTGCCGCCTGCTCATCAGTACCCATCACTACTCATCAGTACTCATCAGTACCTATCACGTATCAGTACTGATCATCAGTACCCATCAGTACAGTATCACCTATCACCTATCAGTCAGTTAGTACTACTCATCAGTACCTATCACCTGCCTGTCACCTGCCCATCAGAGTACCCGAGTACCTGTCACCTGCCTATCGGAGTACCTGAGTACCTGCCACCTGCTCATCAGTACCAGAGTACCTGTCACCTGCCCAACAAAGTACCCGAGTACCTGTCACCCTTCATACAGCCACCATGTCCAAGTCCAAAAAGGTTTATATACGTCCTCCGTTTAAACCTAAATACCGGTGTTATGGCAGCAGATAGCTGCCATAACCCTGGTATTTTTTAAACGGTGGACGGTTGGCTTTCCGATAAGGGTGGTCCCAGCGGCGGATTCGCCGTGGGATCACCCTTCCGGGATGGCGGAAGAGGCGCCCCCCCCCCTCCCGACGCGTTCCGGTCCGAAAACATTTTTTCTTCATTTTCCCAAGAATTGTGGGAAAAAATTACAACTTCAAAAAACTCACCATGCCTCTTACTAAATACCTTGGACTGTCTACTTTACAAAAAGGGGTCATTTGGTCGGTATTTGTACTGTCCTGACATTTCAGGGCCTCAAGAAAGGAGATAGGCAGTCAGTACATCTGGTTTGATCAATTTTCAGTAATTGGTACCATAGCTTCTAGACTCAATAACTTTCACACAGACTAAATAATATACACTAATTTGGGTTAATTTTACCAGAGACATGTAGCAGTATACATTTTGGCCCAAATGTATGAAGAAAAATTTATTTTTTGCAAAATTTCATAATTGAAACTAAAAAAAAGTGTTTTTTGTTCAAAATTTTTGCTCTTTTTTTGCATATATCACGAAAAAAAAAACCCCAGTTGTGATCAAATACCACCAAAAGAAAGCTCTATTTGTGTGAAAAAAATGATAAACATTTTGTTTGGTTACAGTGTAGCATGACTGAGCAATTGTCATTCAAAGTGTGAGAGTGCTGAAAGCTGAAAATTGGTCTGGGCAGGAAGGGTGTCAAACTGCTCTGTATGGAAGCGGTTAAAATGGCTATTTCCAATGAGCTTGCAAAGTGTAAACGTGATACCATGGATGTTAGTTGCTTCAATGTACCCTAGGATCTATAATAAAATGGTACTAGAACAGCCTTTTTTAACCTTTTCAACACAGAGGAACCCTTGACATAATTTTCTGGTCTCAAGGAAAAATACTAGACCTACAACTAATGATACATTAGTGAGATGACCAGTGAGGGGAACATTCCTTACACTTGTGGTCACTGGAAGGAATTACTCTCTTGCAGATAGCAAAAAAGAAAAATGGTGTCAGTGGGAACTTATCTGAGAGGCAAAATTGCTCAAGGAACCCCTAGCAACCTCTGGAGGAACCCTAGAGTTCCATAGAACCCTGGTTGAGAAACCTTGTACTAGAAAATAGACCAAGGTTATAAATGGCAGTCAATGATGTCTCTTGCCTATTACCGAAGACAGAGTTGTACACATGGAAATCCTTACTATGAATAGAGGAGCAGTGGAAGAGAAAAGTATTATCACATGTGAATAAGTGTGACAGCGGCTGATGATAATCATGGGAACTTTGTAGTAGAGCTTCACCCGAAGTGAGACAGGTACTTATTTATAGCCGCTGACCCTCTGATTCTTATTTGCTAAGATATGACTACACCATTGAAGCTGGTATATTTTAAGAATGGCACATTAGATAATCCAGGTGGATCATTTCATTTTAGTTGTATGCTATTCATTACTCTTTTTTATTTATTTATTTTTATTAGGATGGCCTCACCGGAGCCATTGTGCCTTGACCATAAGCTACTGATTAGTCAAACCCAACACCTCATTTATATTTGTTTTAGATTTTTATTTCTGTCTGGGTCCCTGCTGAAGATCTTTTCCTCACTTCCTGTTTGGGGTCACGGTTGCCAGCAGGACAGGAAGTAAAAGGAAATCTTTTTAACTGGCAGTATAAACCCAACAGGAGTTTTTAAATCTTCCCCAATCTATTCAAAACTGGAATTGTTTGGCTTAATATACACTTTAACCCCTGCTACATATTTTTGGTAAAAAAAAAAAAAAAACCCCAATAAGCGTATATTGATAGGTTTACGCAAACGTTATAGCATCTACAAACTATCTGATATATACTGGAATTTTTATTTATTTTTTTTTTTTTTTGGGTGAACAAAATTCTTTATTGACATTTAAACCAGTGCAATGTGACATGCAGGAAAAATGCATGATCCATTTCTCAATCCCCGAAACCAGATTTACAATCATCTCTATCCATTCACACCCCTGAAACAGCAACCAGACGGCCGTTTATACACGGCGCCCCCCAGAGTCGGATCAGAGGATCAGCCCTGGCTCACGGAGAGCTCAGGGAGGCTTCAGCCTAGTATCAGTTTGGCATCAAGTAGAGCCAGTGGTTCTATGGGGGTCAGAAGGGAGCGGCAGTGTCACCATAGACTCCACCCATTGCTTTGGTTTTCTGAAATTCTACAGAAAGCTAAACATCGACAGCAACAATTCACCGCTCTCCAATAACTAAACCCCAATTTACTAACGTTTATTGCAAAAACATAGGGCAACAGACTATTCAATGTACAACGATCAGCAGTATCAGTTCCTGAAATTGTGGCTAAAAATCACCAGGACAAAGCTAAGAAATGCATTAAAAAAATAAAATCGAAAAAAAATTAAGTGGAACCCCAGCCAAAACATTTCCTGGTTTGGGAGAGAAGAATGGAAACCTCTTGTTGGGTTTTTATTGCAGCATATGTCCCCACTATGGAGAAAATCTCACTTGCCACCTAGAGACACTAGTCACTTGAGCCTTGTGGATGATGTATTCAACTATCCTAAATGTAGTAATGAATGCTGGTTGTGTGTAGCCTAGGAAGAGAATTTCCTGAGTCACCACAGCGACATGTGCAAACTTTTAAAGAGACCCTGTCAGGTCTTAACACAAAATCAAACTCCCCATAATAGAAGTATCATACACCCCTGCAATGTCCCGTGTCTCCTACATTAACTTGTTTCAACAGATGGATAGCTATTCTAAATTGCTTGCCGTGGTTCCTTCCTCCGACCCTATTGTCACTACAGGACTCCAAAGATGAAACCTGAGTGCACTGTAAGGACAAAGGCCATTGCTCATGAAGTATGACCTCCTATGTACCTGCAATGCACCCAGGAGGGGAGGTAGGGGACACAGGACACCAGAGAGGGGAGTAGAATATCTCTTCTATTACAGGGAATAGGGGGGAGGTAGGAGACACAGGACACCGGAGAGCGGAGTATAATATATCTTCTATTACAGGGAATGGGGGGGGGGGGAGGTAGAAGACATGGGACACCGGAGAGGGGAGTAAAATATCTCTTCTATTACAGGCAATGAAGGGGAGGTAGGAGACATGGGACACCAGAGAGGGGAGTATACTACCTCTTCTATTACATGGAATGAAGGGGAGGTAGGAGACATGGGACACCGGAGAGGGGAGTATAATACCTCTTCTATTACAGGGAATGGAGGGGAGGTAGGAGACATGGGACACCGGAGAGGGAAGTATAATACCTCTTCTATTACAGGGAATGGAGAGGAGGTAGGAGACATGGGACACCGGAGAGGGAAGTACTGTATAATACCTCTTCTATTACAGGGAATGGAGAGGAGGTAGGAGACATGGGACACCGGAGAGGGAAGTATAATACCTATTCTATTACAGGGAATGGAGGGGAGGTAGGAGACACAGGACACCGGAGAAGGGGGTATAATACCTCTTCTATTACAGGGAATGGGGTCGAGGTAGGAGACATGGGACACCGGAGAGGGGGGTATAATACCTCTTCTATTACAGAGAATGGAGGGGAGGTAGGAGACAAGGGTCACTGGAGAGGGGAGTATAATACCTCTTCTTTTACAGGGAATGGAGGGGAGGTATGAGACACGGGACACCGGAAAGAGGGGAGTATAATACCTCTTCTATTACAGGGAATGGAGGGGAGGTAGGAGACATAGGACACCGGAGAGGGAAGTATAAACCTCTTCTATTACAGGGAATGGAGAGGAGGTAGGAGACATGGGACACCGGAGAGGGAAGTACTGTATAATACCTCTTCTATTACAGGGAATGGAGGGGAGGTAGGAGACATGGGACACTGGAGAGGGAATTATAATACCTCTTCTATTACAGGAAATGGAGGGGAGGTAGGAGACATGGAACACCGGAGAGGGGGGTATAATACCTCTTCTTTTACAGAGAATGGAGAGGAGGTAGAAGACACGATACCAGAGAGGGGAGTATAATACCTCTTCTATTACAGGGAATTAAGGGTACCAGAGAGAGAAGAATAATACCTTTTTTATTACAGAGAACGGAGGGGAGGTCGGAGACATAGGACACTGGAGAGGGGAGTAAATTACCTTGTCTATTCCTGACAGACATGACAAGGTCTCTTTAATGAACAAATGCCAAGCAATCCCCTCCACCAAGCTGTTGTAGGCACCTCAGTGATAATACTAGTGAATGAATCGATTGAACTAGGATATTGGCTAAGCTTACATAATGGCTGACATGGCAGTGGTGACGACAATGGCTATACATAAGGAACCGATGAACAAAGTGCAAAACTGCCACCAGCTCAAAAATAAAAACCAAACAAAAAGAGACCCCCTCCTATTTGTATCTCTTCTGGAGCAATCCCAAATTTAACTAAAATCAAAATAAAATCTACTTATTCATGACATCGGAAAAGGTCATGTGATTTCAAACAGAAAATTGTAAGGAAATGACAACTATGGCGTGTAAGAAGGTGAAGAGCAATTGGCCTTGTTAATATGGGGCTCATTAAATATACAGTGCAAGGAGCGAAGAAGGGCTGGTACAGTAAGCCAGAGCAACCAATCGGAATTCACTTAACAGAAGTTTGGCTGGTACAAAATGCCAGCTGAAACCAATCAACTTGATTGGTTGCCTGAGGTGAACATGGTCCTGATGTAAAAAGCCCAATGGGCAAGAATTAGGAGCGATTGGTTGCACAGGGATTACTGCACCCCGGAGTGCTCTGGACTACGTAGCAATGTGCTTCTAGATGGCACACACAAGTCGGCTCAAGCCTCAATAAGAGGTATTCATTTTTGGCAAATTTTTGTAAGAATAACATCTGTTGGCTCCTGCAAGAAATCTGTGTCTGAGGCCACCTGGTTGGGCGGCCATGTTGTCTTCCGATGTGGCGGCGTCTGGCTCAGTACGTTGGCAGTTTGTAGCCATCTTCCGTCTCTGCGCTCTGTGTGAAGGGCGGCCTCTGGTAGTTGTCGCTGACTGCGTCAGGGTAGCTGGAGTATGGCGAGGCGGTGTCCAGGCTCGGGTCCACGTAGCTCGTGTTAAAATCGTCCACTCCAATCTTGTATCTCTTGTAGGCCAAGAGAGCAAGAGGAACCCAGGACAGGATGGAGAAGAAGGTGAAGGCAATGGCTGCTCGAGCGTTGTCATAGCCAGTTAATATGTGTGCCGTATCCGTCAAAGACCACTGATTGGCCAGGAAGCAGAAGCCCACAAACCACAAGAAAGCTCCACAGGCTTGAAAAGCCCAAGTCAGACAGTACAATGTATTTCCGGGTCTGGATATTTCTGAGCGTCGGGAAGTAAGCGTCCAATCCCAGGAAGACAACCGCGCCGAAAAAGGCGATCACCCCGATCCTGACTCCGTAGTGGCAGGCGTCATTGTTGTGATTGAAGATACAGTATAGGTCTTCAGATCCCGTCACATTGACATAGCCGTCCGTCAGGATACAGGAGAAAACGATCAGCGCAAAGAAAGCGCTGAGGATCCTCAGGATGGTCTCCGGCCTCCTCAGGAACTCCCCCAGGTTGAAACTCCCCCCAGGCCTTGCTCGCTCCATACACTCCGGTCTACTAGAAATGGCGGCGATCAGTGACTTATAGCGAGACTGCGATATTGCCATGGACAGTCGGACACGAAGTGACACTTTTGACACTTTGCCGGAATCAGTGCGAAAAGTATAAACTATATCAGTCCAGATTACTAAGTATTATTGTCTGCTGCCCCGTTCCTTTGATGTCAGCATGAATCACTTCTGACAGGTTTTTCTGACACCAGAAAAAAGGTGACAGGGGAGGGAGCTTCAGCACACAGCCTGTGTTTGACAGCCTCAGCTGTGTTCCTGTAGCTGTGTGGAGGGGTGTCCCTTAGAGCTCTCCTCACTGAGCTCTGCAATGTGTTAGGACAGCCCCCTACTTTCTAACAGATCAGACAAGCTTTATAAATTCTGGATGTAGGGAAGAGAAGATTGCAGATAAACAGGTACAACTTGCTGTATGGTGGAGGCTTTGTGTAATCTCTGTGTATCATCTTAGGCCAGTCACTTCACTGGGTATATGTAAGAGTTTAAAACCATATTAACCACTTCCCGCCCGACGACATCATATAACGTAATGGGCTTTGAGTGGGGATATCATAATGACGCCTGCAGCTACAGACATCACTCAGATATCTTCTTTCTTTTACAGGTGGTAGAAGGGGACATCTCCCCCCTCCTGCCGCCCTCCAGTGCTTCTAGCAGCCTGCTTGTGTGATCGGTGAGCCAGGGATTGAATCAGCTGGCAGTTTACGATAGAGCTCTCCATGACCTTCAGAGGCGTTATTACGTCACATCCGGCCTCGGCCACTGCCATTGCCTCGGCTAGGAAGCCGAGATCTTTTTTTTTTTTTTTTAATTTTAGGCTTTCCAGGCTAGAGGCAAGATCTGGGGACTTATAGACCCTAGATCTCGCTGTAAAGAGGACCTGTCATGCCTATTCCTATTACAAGGGATGTTTACGTTCCTTGTAATAGGAAAAAAGGTGATAAAAAAAAAAACGTAAAGGTAAAGCATCAAAGTATAAAAATAAAAGTAAAATAAACCATTTAAAAAAAATAATTTAAAGCCCCCCGTCTCCGCGTGCTCGCACGCAGAAGCGAGCGCTAACGTGCGTCGTGCCCACATGTGTATTTTGAAGCGCGACATGTTAGGTATCTATTTACTCGGCGTAACATCAGATTCCACATTATGCAAAAAAAAAAACTGGGCTAATTTTTGTGTTTTTTTTTTTGTTTTTTTTTTTTATTTATAAAACATTTCCCCCCCCCCCCCCCCCAAAAAAAAAAAAAGCGTTTGAAAAAATTGCTGCGCAAATAAATACTGTGCGACATAAAAAGTTGGAACGACCATCATTTTATTCCCTAGGGTCTCTGCTAAAAAAAAAAAAAAACACATTTTTAATATTTGGGGGTTCTAAGTAATTTTCTAGCAAAAAAAAAATATGATTTTTGCATGTAGGAGAGAAGTGTCAGTATTGGCAATTAATAAAAGTGAATATACTCCAAAGGGTGTATATCCCTCGCGCCTGTGGATGTCCTAATTGGGGGGGGGGGGGGGGGGGATTAGTTAAATAAATAAATACACGTGGGGGAGAGGGGAGTGGTGATAGCAGCTGCTATAGGATATAAGGTATAAAAATATTTGGGATTTGATATAGCGTTTGCTGATACTACCCGGGAATGCTTGTCAATATCCTAGGTTGAAAATTGGTAGACAAATAAGTGAAATGCTGAGTGATTCAAATTAATATAAGGAATTAACATAAAGAGAATTGATAAGTATGTGCGTGGTAAAGGGATAATTGTGGATAAATAAATAAATTAATATCTGAATATATATATAAATAAGGAATAAATCACAATAAAAACCACAATAAAAACCATATGGGTGCCTTAAAGTGCAAAATAGTGCCAAAAAATAGTTAAAGTATAAAGTGCATAAGTGACTTCGGTGAATATGCAGATAAAACTTGAGTGCCAATGAGGGAAAGTGCAGGTGCTTTGTTCTGGGTCCTCCAATAGTCCGAATGCTGGTACTTGTGGTGTCAACTGTGTGGAATAATGGGGGGTATACACTCACCAGAAGCTGTGGGTCTTAGATACCGTACAGTATTAAGACCTAATGAGCCTTATGGCCACCTAGGCCAGGGAGGTAACTGCTGGGCTTTGTGGTCCCACACGATCCGGATTCCCTCTCCTGGATGGCCTGGATCCTCAGGGTCCAATCAGGGCAAAGAATAAAAAAAGCTCCAAATGGTGCAGTACCATTAAAATATTCTTTAATAGAGTATTGCGGGGTTCACAGTACATAAAATCATAAAAAATAGGGGGGTACGTCAGCCAAAATGGTGCCTGCGAGTGGAGAGCAGTAACTACCGGCTTGCGTTCCACCCAGGCTCCAGTGACGTGCAGTGTGTGTTCCACCTTACGCGCGTTTCGTCAGTGCGTATGACGTCTTCAGAGCTGGAGCCGCACACTAACTCGGGACCTTAAATATGGTAGTCGCCGCCCCTCGCTCCTCCCAACCAGGAAGTCTGCATGTATAGAGCGTCCTCTGTTGCCAGGCAGCATATAAAGAGAGGAAAACATTGCGAGAACTCCGTGGTGGGGATTACTTTTGGCATTTGGAAGCGGCTTCAATTAAATAAATACATTGGCATCTTAATGCATAACGGGCAAATATAAAATAGCAATTCATGATCCTAATATTGAATATATTTATATGCAGTACTAGTGTAAAAAATATATAAAAAAAATTGTATATATATATATATATATATATATATATATATATAACAATAATTAATATAAGTAATATTTAAATTAGAATTATGAGGGGAAATATAAATAAAATGATAAATACAATTAGTGAATGTGATGAATTAATATGGACTAGATGATAAATTAGTGGACTAAAATTGGTGAATATATATATGTGCTTAATGCAAATAAGTTTTATTAAATTTAATATAAATATGATATGAATATACATTTTTAGTATATCGTGGAATATGAATATAAATTTAAATTACATAGGGATCTCGCTCAATAAAAGATCAATAAATGTAAAGTATATTTATAATAAAATTTATACCAATTTTTTTATAAAAAAATAAATAAATACATCTCTAATGTAAAAGAAGAACAGCATCATGAGTGATAAAATCTTAATGAATATGGAGGTTGGAATTATGTATCTGAAATGAAACAATTCAGGTCCATGTCTATGTTCATTCCTAACGGCTGTAGCATGAATAATTCATATATCCACCTGGACTCATTTTGGGATACAGCCAGCCTCATATTTTTCCCTATTGTGTACTATTCTAAAGTGGTTGGATACACTGTGGTTTTTGAAACCTTTTTTAATAATATCAATATGTTCGCCTATCCGTATTCTAAGTTTTCTAGTTGTTCGTCCCACATACTGGAGCCCACATGGGCACGTGAGCAGGTAGGTCACATGGGTGCTGTCACAGGTAATGAGTTTCTTGATGTTGTAGATCTTTTTTGTAGTGTTGGATTTGAAGTTGACTGTTTTACGTTTTCGATTTCTAGCACCCAATGATGGGATGGAAGGCACAAGCCTTGAGGAGAAATGGTACGCCTTCTTTAGAACCTGTGAAAAAAATCTGCTAGAACTCATAGTAAAAAGGAGGAAAAAGTAAATGACCAGACTGAATGAAATGATAAATAGCCTAAAAGAACAACTTGAGCCTTTTACTGGTACCAATGAATATAAAGATAAGTACAAACATCTAAAATCATTTTTGGACAAATTGAATAAGGACACACAATATAAAAAAATCAAAAAATATCAAAGAGATGTAGGGGACTATAACCGTAATTTGGTCTATAAATGGCAAGAGATAAAAGTAGATAGCAACTTACAATCCAGATCCTCTTCTATCGAAAGAGAAAACCCTACACAACAGCATTTACCACCACCCACAACCCTAGAGGAAACAGAAATAAGAACCCCAATTTCTAGACCCAGAGGTGAACCTAAACCACAAAGAACACCATATTATCACAAAGAACCCGGCTGAACTAGGCATTCCACAAATAAGTATAATGTGACGACACACAATTCCTACCAACCCCTAGAGGACACTCAAGACCAATATTATAAACCAGATCGCCCCTACGTATGGGATTTTCCCAGATGGGAGAACAGAGAACCCCCAGCTTGGAACCCACCAAGAAACTGGGAACCCTATTATTACCGTCCCCACAGAGGGAACAAAGGGTGGAATTGCCCTTACAACGGAAGGGGACGCAGGGGAAGGGGAAATTATTGGCAACCCCCACCTCAACTTCCCCAACACCATTGTCCTCACTACCAGCCGGCACAAACAGAAAGAGAGGGGGCAAGAAACGAAGAGGCTGCAGAGGAAGTAGGGGCAAAAAGGACAAGAAACCAATAGGACAAGGGATTTTTAATCTTAGTGGACTTACTTTTTTGGGATAAAGAAATGGCGGTACTCGATATGGGTCTGAAATATGCCCCAGATCAGAAATTAGGCTCTTTTAATGTCTATGTGGACATTCAAAAATGTGTCAGAAAGATAAACATAAAGAAACATTATATTGGGGAAAACAACCGCCCTGTGGAAAAAGAGATAAAAAACACAGATAAAAAACACAGATAAAAAGAGATAAAACCACAGTGTATCCAACCACTTTAGAATAGTACACAATAAGGATCCCACCCTCCTCTCTGTGTGTGGGATTGACAAAATAGAATACAACTGGAGGGGGAAAAATATGAGGCTGGCTGTATCCCAAAATGAGTCCAGGTGGATATATGAATTATCTACGCTACAGCCGTTAGGAATGAACATAGACATGGACCTGAATTGTTTCATTTCAGATCCATAATTCCAACCTCCATATTCATTAAGATTTTATCCCTCATGATGCCGTTCTTCCTCTACATTAGAGATGTATTTATTTATTTATTTTTTTTTTATAAAAATTTGGTATAAATTTTATTATAAATATACTTTACATTTAATGGTCTTTTATTAGGCGAGATCCCTATGTAATTTAAATTTATATTCATATTCCACGATATACTAAAAAGTTATATTCATATCATATTTATATTAAATTTTAATAAAACTTATTTGCATTAAGCACATATATATATATTCACCAATTTTAGTCCACTAATTTATCATCTAGTCCATATTAATTCATCACATTCACAATTCACTAATTGTATTTATCATTTTATTTATATTTCACCTCATAATTCTAATTTAAATATTACTTATATTAATCGATGAATCGTATGGGACCACAAAGCCCAGCAGTCACCTCCCGGGCCTAGGTGGCCATAAGGCTCATTAGGTCTTAATACCATACGGTATCTAAGATCCACAACTTCTGGTGAGTGTATACCCCCCATTATTCCACGCGGTTGACACCACAAGTACCAGCATTTGGACTATTGGAGGACCCAGCACAAAGCACCTGCACTTTCCCTCATTGGCACTCAAGTTTTATCTGCATATTCACCAAAGTCACTTATGAACTTTATACTTGGACTATTTTTTGGCACTATTTTGCACTTTAAGCTATATGCTTTTTATTGTAATTTATTCCTTATTTATATATATATGTTGTGATATTAATTTATTTATTTATCCACAATTATCCCTTTACCACGCACATACTTATCAATTCTCTTTATGTTAATTCCTTATATTAATTTGAATCACTCAGCATTTCACTTATTTGTCTACCAATTTTCAACCTAGGATATTGACAAGCAGTTGTCCATTCTCGGGTAGTATCAGTAAGCGCTATATCAAATCCCAAATATTTTTGGGATTTCACCCTTTTTTTAGTATTGACAATTGGTTAACTTTCTTATTTAGAAAAAAATGATTCTGTGCCCCTCTTTGATATAGTTTCACTTCACTACTGGTTGTATGGCGGAGCCCTGCCAGCTGCTATTCTATTCCCTACCAGTAGCTAGTAGGGGTGAATGGTTTGATTTTGGTGAAATTGATTTAGACACTAAATTTGCACTTTTGCTGTCAGTGAAATGTTTCCAATTTTGCTGCTTAGGCTACTTAGTATTCCAAAGACGGTGCCAAAAAAAATAATCCAAAAATAAGGAGTACCCAGCCCTAAATGTTATTACAGGGATATATGAAAAAGACTATAATTGTTTTTTCCTGGTTCCCCATGAACAACAATTACATATATCAGGATAACAAAAGAAAAACAATATATCTTCTATTTTGCTGGATGTTTTTTTTTTTTGGGGGGGGGGGCATTTTATTTAGGGTAATTTATTTTGGGTTCTTTGTATTTCTCACATTTGTGTACTGTTTGCCTAGCCTGATACTTGTGCATGCGCGTTTGTGCTTGTACATCACAGGTTCAGCAATCCATTAATTTTGTACCCCCGAGAACACAGCGAAAGAAGTCACTGATTCCTTTTTAAAAATGCACCGCAGGCATTTTGCTGTTGTGTGGGAGTGCCATTAGGAATTATTAGCACCCCCACATTTCTGCTAAAAGGCAGCACGTTTTGCCTGCAGATCGAGAACATGCGTGATTATGCACACATTCCAAACCCGCACATACACTCACCGGCCACTTTATTAGGTATACCTTGCTAGTACCCCCTTTATGCCTTCAGAAATGCCTTCATTCTTGGTGGCATAGATTCAACAAGGTGTTGGAAATGTTCCTCAGAGATTTTGGTCCATAGTGACAGGATAGCATCACACAGTTGCTGCAAATTTGTTGGCTTCACATCCATGATGCAAATCTCTCATTCCACCTCATTCCAAAGGTGCTCTCTTGGATTGCGATCTGGTGAGTGTGGAAGCCATTGGAGTACAACGACCTCATTGTCATGTTGAAGAAACCAGTGGTGAGATGATTGGAGCTTTGTGTCATGGTGAATTTTCCTGCTGGAAGGAGCCATCAGAAGATGGGGACACTGTAGTCATAAAGGGATGGTCATGGTCAGCAACAATTTTTAGACAGGCCTTGGCGTTTAAACGACACTCAATTGGTACTAAGGCGACCAAAGTGTGCCAAGAAAAATATCCCCCACACCATTACACCATCACCAATCTGGACCGTTGGTACAAGGCAGGATGGTTCCATGCTTTCATGTTGTTTATGCCAAATTCTGGCCTTACCATCTAAATGTCACAGCTGAAATCAAGACTAATCAGACCAGACAATGTTTTTCCAATTTTCTGTTGTCCAATTTTGGTGAGCCTGAGCGAATTGTAGCCTCAGTTTCCTGTTCTTAGCAGACTGGAGTGGCACCCGGTGTGGTCTTCTGCTGCTGTTGTCCATCTGCTTCAAGGTTCCATGGGTTGTGCGTTCAGAAATGGTATTCTGCATACCTTGGTTGTAAAGAGTGGATATTTGAGTTACCGTTACCTTTCTATCATCTCAAACCCATTCTCTTTTGACCTCTGACATCAACAAGGCATTTTCGTCCACACAACTGCCGCTCAGTGGATTTTTTCTCTTTTTCGGACCATTCTCCATACACCAGAGAAATGGTTGTGTGTAAAATTCCCACTAGATTAGCAGTTTTTGAAATACTAAGACCAGCCCATCTGGTACCAAAAACCATGCCACGTTCAAAGTCACTTATATCCCCTTTTTTCCCCATTCTAATGCTGCCATGTGATTGGCTGATCAGCAATTTGTGTTGCCAAGCAATTGAACAGGTGTACCTAATAAAGTGGCCGGTGAGTGACAGTAAACCTTGGCTAAATTGTCATTTTTTTATTTTATTTTCTATTTCACGTTTTTTTTTTTTGGGGGGGGGGGGGGTTGGTGTTTTTTTGTTTTTCCTTAGTGAAAACAAATATAAGGGCACAATTGACTAAAGGTTATTGCATGCGTTATGATCGTCACGTGACCCCTTAACGCATGCGATAATGAAAATGTCAATTCACTATCGCTCGTATGCGATATATTGAGCCCAAACACCAAAAATGCCTGGTAAATACCACACAAAAAGGCATTAAAGTCAATTTACAAAAGGAAATAAATGAATGCATGCAGTAATTAAGTACTGGTGCAAGCTTGCAATAACTATGCGATAACTATGGCAATGGTTAGACCCCCCCAGTGATTGGTTTAAAAAATAGGTGGGAAAGTGCAAGCTGGAGCAGGTGTCAGCTAAATTTTGGTCAGGAGTTGTCTCTGGAGGCTGGCAGACGGCAAAGCAAAGATGATGGAGCTCTTTGAATCCAGTCTTCTGGAATTTAAAGCAATGCAGAAGAGGAGGAGGAGGAGGAGGAGGAGAAGGAGATCTTAAGCCCCCATTCACACTAGGGCGACTCACGAGGCGACTTGTGTCGCCCCAGGTCGCCCCAGGTCGCTTGACATAACCAAACCAATGTAATTGAATCAGTGCCGTCTTAATTGCCGCTATTAAGGTCGCTCCGACTTCAGAAAAGGGTCCGGTACTACTTTCAGGCGACCAGTGATCCGACCTGTCCTATATACTTCAATGGGAGTCGCCTTCTTATCTTAATTGAAGCGACCTGTAATCCGACTTGTCTTCCGACTTTGCAAAAAAATGGTAGTGAAAAAGAAAAGAGCATAATTTTCATTAAAAAATGAATATGTCTTCTGTCAACCTGGCCGTTTTTCTTGCAGTGTCTTACCAGCTGTCTTTTTTTCTTGCAGGCATTTAGCGGGCATTTTTTTAGGCAGGCATGTCATTTTTTGGATTTCGTTTCTGGGGGGTCTAAAAAGTGTCCCTGTCAAGTTTCAGCTCTATAGCATGTCCAGAACCCCTAAAAAACATAATTTTTACTATAATTTCTGTAATACGGCTTCTCTGCAGCTGGCTTTTTTTCTTTCTGGTATTTAGCGGGCATTTTTTTAGGCAGGCATGTCATTTTTGGGATTTAGTGTCTGGGTGTCTAAAAAGTGTACCTGTCAAGTTTCAGCTCTGTAGCATGTCCAGAACCCCTAAAAAACAGCATTTTTACTATATTTTCTGTAATACGGCTTCTCTGCGGCTGGCTTTTTTTCTTGCAGACATTTTGCGGGCATTTTTTGGGCGTCTTTGGAGGCATGTGCTTCTTAAAAATTATAGGAAAAAAGCTCTTTTTTTTTTTTTTTTAAGTTTTTAAAAAAAAAAAAAAAAAACAGGAAAAGGAAATTAGGTCACAAGACATCATATTGTGATTGGCCAAATAAAAAGTCGCCTCACGATTAGGTCGCGTCAAAGTCGCGCTAAGTCGCGCTAAGTGGCGCCAAAGTCGCGCCAAAGTCGCGCTGGAAGCGACGCTACTTTAGTGGTAGCGGCAATGTGAACCAGCACTAAGTGGTCCTTTTAAAGGCGTGCACACTGCTGGATCAATTCACAGATGATGAAAGCCTGCAGAAGTTCAGGTTATCCAAGCCACTTATAATGGAGCTTTATACCCAACTCATAAGGTACCTTAAACCCTCAAAACAGAGAAGTCATGCCTAGGGGAGGACTGGGCCAGGGGGCAGGGGGATAAATGCCCCCCGGGCCACTCTGATGCCCCATAAAATGCTGCACTGCTTCTACCACAGACATGCCTAATGGATTCCTGATGAAGAGAAGTAAAAAGTCCCCACCGCTGACCTACTGAGTGCGGGATAAAGACAAGGACAGCGCACAGGCCCCCCTCCCCAGCATAAATGTTGTAAACTGTGTCTGAGCAGAGGCAAGTTATATGCCCCCCTGAAGACTTCCTTCCTCCGGCCAGCCCCGACCGAGCTGTCCCAGCTCCCCCCATCTGCCCCTGCTGGCCAGGTCAGGAACCCAGTCAGTAGAGAGTACCTAAAGCGGAGCTTCAGCCTGGAATGGGAGTCAGGAGGAGGCCAGGAAGAGGGATAGTGGGAGCGGTGCTCCACCATGGGCTTCTGGTTTTTACTTGCCCCCTGGGCCATTGCCCCTGGTCATGCCATTGCAGCGATAACTTACCGCGTTAACGCGTTTCATGCAGTAGTTAAGGCATACTTTGGAAAGATAACGTATGCGAGATTTTAAAGTAGAGTTTCCTTGTGAGTTAAACGTTTTTTTTTTCTGAACATTGTGAATTTTTTTACCGCATACTCAGATGCGGCAAAATATCGCTTAGTGAATTGTGCCCAAAATATCAAAACTAGTGATTGACACAAAAAACAGGTCCAGGATAGTCAATGGAAGTTCTAGGCAATTCCATAAGCCAAAACCAACCTTAGAAAAAAAAAAAACACAGTAATTTCACCTTTCCTACTGGCAAAAATGTTGGTAAAATTAAAAACTCTTAGTTTCTGGCAACCCTTCTTATGGTATAAGTCTCACAACTGTTCAGTCTAGGTACAGAGGCATGCCCAACGTATTTTAGAACCCCAGCAAAGCTCCTGATATATTCACAGGAATAAGCAGCAGCGGCGTGGGAACATAAATCTGCAAGAGGCATCTGCTTTGACCACGTGCTAGAAGACCAACTAAAACCTTTTTGTTAATGCCAACAAAACCTTTGGATGTCATCACCATGTCCGTGGTGCTACATATAAACATTTTACAAAGTTCCTTGGTTGTATCAGCTTCCAAAAGTAAATCCCTGTTTTACTTTTACTAGCACCATAAAAAAACATTTACAGAGTATTAAAACCTTTACTGGGAAGAATGGTATTTTTACTATTTATTTTTAAAGAGACAATAAAGTAATAAAGTAAAAGGTTAGACACAGGAGGGATTCCCTCAAAAATCGCAGCAGACATTGGCAAGGATCCTCACTTTAGGGGAATTACAAAACGTAAAGACATTCACCCACATATTTTAACTTTGTACACTAAAGATACGAAACAAAGACTTAGTTTTTCAGGATAAACTTTCTGAAAATTTAACAGGAAAAATGTAATTAGTACAAATTAAAAATGACAGTTTCTAATATAGTATAAAGCCAAATGTTTGTGGACCTGACCATCTCACCTATATGAGTTTATTGGAAACCCCATTCCAAAACCATGGCCATTAACATGGAGTTCGCCCCCTTTGGAAGCCATAACATCCTCCACTTTTCTGGGAAGACTTTCAACAAGATTTTGAAGGGTGCCTGTGGGAA